>NW_007377892.1:20609-35736 GCF_000475195.1 Diaphorina citri | reverse complement strand
TTTTTTTACATTTTCTCACACAAATGAGCTCTGATCTCGAAATTTGTCGCGACGACCTATGACCTCAAAGCGAGAAAGTTTTAGATAACACTTCAGTGGATCATTTAAGACCGGTTTTAGCGTCACCTATGTTAAGCTACGCCGAGCAAAGCCAATAAATGGATGGGTGACTTAAAGTTAATTGAGTAATTGTGGGATTTTTTTTTTCACATTTTCTCACACAATTGAGCTCTGATCTTGAAATTTGTCGCGACGACCTATGAACTCAAAGCGAGTAAGTTTTAGATAACACTTCAGTCGATCATTTAAGACCGGTTTTAGCGTTATCTATGTTAAGCTACGCCGAGCAAGGCCAATAAATGGATGGGTGACTTAAAGTTAATTGAGTAATTGTGGGATTTTTTTTTCACATTTTCTCACACAATTGAGCTCTGATCTTGAAATTTGTCGCGACGACCTATGAACTCAAAGCGAGAAAGTTTTAGATAACACTTCAGTCGATCATTTAAGACCGGTTTTAGCGTCACCTATGATTTTAAATCATTACATGAAAGTAAAATTGAAAAATCAAATCAAGAATAATAATAAACTGAATATTAAACAAATTAGGTAGGTACAATAAGGTACATAGGTACTGATTTTCTTTAATCACGATCGAATAAACTAAAGGCTAAAAAATTCCTGGAGGGACGGACCCAGCTTGATAAATCATCCCTAATTAATAAAATTCATCACCTCAGGGAATAATACCTACCTAAAGCAGAAAATACTTCTACCTACTTGTTGTAATATCAACAAAAATGTAGTAGGTACCTACCTATCTAACGTAGGTAAACCTATTGTATGCAATAATGTCAAATAAAACATGCAATATTTTATTACTGTAAAATGTAATAGTGTAAAGTATATCCCTCCTACCTCTCCTTCTCTCCCTTCCCCTCTTCCCAAATTCCCTGTCTCTCCTTCTCCTGATGTCTCCCCTTTCTTTATCTCTCCTTTCCCTCTTTCCCCACCTTTGTTCTCTCCCTCCTCCTTGTTTTCCCCTCTCTCTTCTCTCCCTAATTCTGTCACTCTTTCCTCTTTCTCATCCTCCTTCCTTTCT
Organism: Diaphorina citri; assembly: GCF_000475195.1. Taxonomy (NCBI): domain Eukaryota; kingdom Metazoa; phylum Arthropoda; class Insecta; order Hemiptera; family Psyllidae; genus Diaphorina; species Diaphorina citri. The sequence continues at coordinate 34,634 of NW_007377892.1, read as the reverse complement.
CTCCACTCTCCCTCTTCCTCTTGTTTCTATAGGAGTAACGAATGGTAATGACTGAAAAAACAATAAATTTAATGTAAAAAGATAGGATAATATGATAGATAGTACGAATGATATTGAGTGCTATTTGACTATTTCAATTTTCGATAGAATTAAATTAATTTCCATTCTTCGATCCCCTCACAAAGAAAAACGTAGTCTTATTCCGCCTCTGTTTTGGTGTTTTGTGCATATTTCGGGGTCACAATCAGGGCAACTCAGGTTTAACTCTTGGATTAAAGCAATCTGATTGGCTGAAAATTTTAAAAGCAACCAATCAGATTGGTTATCCAACAGTTAATCTTAAATTGTTTCTTGCAATGATTGCCTTTCCTTAGGAATCGTAAAACATCGTACCTCGACCCTTGAAATTTTAAAGTGAAATAAAAGACAAGAAATTTTTTCCCAAAACAGACATTACAGAAGACGACACTTCAGTCTTCTAATTCTAAATTTGGTTTGACAAAATGTAGAATCGATAGTTATCAATACAGTATCTTCTATAGTTGACTCTCCATCTTAAATCCCGAATGCGAAGTATCAAATCAGAACTTTGTGAGAATGTGACATTATGGCTTTTCGCTCATCAGTCTTTATTGGTGATCCATTCGTTCTTAAAAGCCGAGCTATCATTTCCCTCTACTTCCTCATAGATGCAAGAAATCCCATGGGATGTGAAAGGAACACGCCCCCCATGTAGTCCAGCCATAAAACAAGTTGAACTTCCCAGTTCCTCTGAAGCTGAACCCAAAACAAAACCGAGTCTTCAAACTTGTCAAGTTATAAACAACCCTTGTACGAGGACATAAGTAGAATTTGACATTATGACTTTTCGCTCATCAGTCTTTATTGGTGATCCATTCGTTCTTAAAAGCCGAGCTATCATTTCCCTCTACTTCCCCATAGATGCAAGAAATCCCATGGGATGTGAAAGGAACACGCCCCCCATGCAGTTATCTCGGGAAAATCTTGATATGGATATAAAGTAAGTACAACAAGAGTGCAAAATATTGCAAGATAATGGGATTTTAAATTATTATCCTCCCATAATGGTGGTGTTATTATTTAATACCCTTCAATTTATCAGTTATCTCGGGAAAATCTTGATATGGATACAAAGTAAGTACAACAAGAGTGCAAAATATTGCAAGATAATGGGATTTTAAATTATTATTCTCCCATAATGGTGGTGTTATTATTTAATACCCTTCAATTTATCATCCTTGCTTTTTATATTAATATCCAATTCCCTAGTGACCCTATCCTATTCATAAGCTTGCGGTTCCCTTAAAATGGGCTCGCGGTTCCCAAGGGAACCGCGGTTCCCGGTTTGGCCACCCCTGCCCTATATCCTATTCTTCAAGTGAAGGGATGCTAAAACTTTGGGAGCTACTTTAGACTCTTCAGAGCATAGAGCTAGTGGAATAGTTACAACAGTTTAATTGCAGTTACAGCATTCTTGGATACCTCTCTTGATCAGGAGAAGGAAAGGTTTTATTTTCTAACTAAACTTGTATTTGCTGAGGACAACCCATTTAAAACGAGCTTTAAGGACACACTAAGGCACGATACACGCCGGAGAAGCGTGTTTCTCCGATGTGCATCGTGCCTAACCTGTAAAGCTGTGTCCACACATAAGCGACGCCAACAATCGATGTTGAGTTGTCGACTGAAACCGTACACTGAATTGACAACATAATTATATTTACTTTGTAATACGACAGCATGGAAAACAGTGTGGAAACAGCTTATGATTTCAGATTTTCGACAAATTTCTAAAGATTGGAGCAATGGATACATCTGTGCTTATGCTTCGGATTTATTCAGAGCTGTTCTCTTCCAAGATTGTTTTTGGAGGAAGCTGGTATTAAACCTCTGGAGAGACGGGAGAAGGATACAGACGAACCACTTGGCTCAAAAGTAATAACAGCGAAGAAAATTCCAAATAAAAGAGTTGAAAAACAGAATCCGTCCCTCCGTCTTCGCACTAAGCTTTCATATACGACAGTCAATTTTTTTCTTGCCAGGACTTTACTTCTCTTCTTCTCCATGGAGTTTGGAAATCATGTTATTATTTTGAAGGAAAACTTTTCAATATGGAAAAGAAAAGAATTATTCTTTCTCGACTGGAAATTTGAAAAAAGGAAAATTGAAAGGGAATCACTGCACATTTAGTCTTTTTTTTCCCCGCCACTGATGATATTATAGAAAATGAAAAATACACAACAAATTCAATAATGCATTAATGTCATTTGTTGTGTTTGCATTGTCGTGATATTGTCTTGTCAGTTGTAAAATTGTTTGTAATTTATTAAAGTTAAACAATGCTACCTAGTGTGGTGGAAGAATTTCTTAGAATAACAACTTTTTAGGGCGGAGAGAAACAATAAAATCTATTGGTATTGACGAACTACCCAAAATTTGGGTTCCCAAAATGACAATTACAATTCAAACAAAATTGTAAATAAAATCTATTGACGAACTACCCAAAATTTGGGTTGCCAAAATGACAATTACAATTCAAACAAAATTGTTAACTATATTTTTAGACTTAAACAGCATATTTTGACAAACTCGTCCTCAATCCCACCAAGGTGTGAATAATTTGAACAATAAAATTATTATGTGCGAACATATGTATAAGATGGTATCAATGCAGGTGCACAAAATGGTACAGTTGGTACATTATAAAGAAGATAGCAATAAAATCTATTGACGAACTACCCAAAATTTGGGTTGCCAAAATGACAATTACAATTCAAACAAAATTGTTAACTATATTTTTAGACAAAAACAGCATATTTTGACAAACTCGTCCTCAATCCAACCAAGGTGTGAATAATTTGAACAATAAAATTATTATGTGCGAACATACGAGATGTATAAGATGGTATCAATGCAGGTGCACAAAATGGTACAATCGGTACATTATAAAGAAGATAGCAAAGCATGACTTCAAACATCCTTCAAGTGTGATTATGCCATTATGCGTTGATGAACAAGATCTACAAAGAAATATAGAAACATAATATCAAACCATAAAAAAGTTGTCTGAGGGTAGAATGTGGTGTAATATACTCCACACAGTTTCGTCAATTTCCTCTGCAATAAAAAGCGGTACTGCCCCTGTAATGTTCAAGACAGGTAAACATGTCTCAAAACATCCCATTATTCATGTTCAACCTTAAATCCGAACATTTGCATGAATATTTTGACCATTCCTACCAAGGTGTGAATAATTTGAACAATAAAATTATTATGTGCGAACATATGTATAAGATGGTATCAATGCAGGTGCACAAAATGGTACAATTGGTACATTATAAAGAAGATAGCAAAGCATGACTTCAAACGTCCTTCAAGTGTGATTATGCCATTATGCGTTGATGAACAAGATCTACAAAGAAATATAGAAATATAATATCAAACCATAAAAAAAGTTGTCTGAGGGTAGAATGTGGTGTAATATAATCCACACAGTTTCGTCAATTTCCTCTGCAATAAAAAGCGGTACTGCTCCTGTAATGTTCAAGACAGGTAAACATGTCTCCCTGACAAAACATCCAATTATTCATGTTCAACCTTAAATCCGAACATTTGCATGAATATTTTGACCATTCCCATAATCTATTCTCAATTTCTCATGTCAAAAGCTTGCGCCGGAAATACCTATAGCTTACCGGGTGAATCATTCACGTACATGGATGAAATTGTTACATTTCTTTGTCTAATTTTCTAAACCCCTTTCCCTATATCATTTTCCATTATATCTCTATATCTTTTTCCATTTCCCTCTCCCTACCTATTATCTCTCCTTTACCCTCTCTTTATCTCTCTCTCCTCTCGACACCGACTTTCGTCTCGTGGAACTCCAAATAGATATTAATGCTAGATACACATGTACAAAATATAAACATAGGAAAAAATGACATCAGATTTCTCCACAGTTGTCATCCAACTACGTATATGTATATTCAGTATCTCTATCTACGTGTTCTGTGTATTATTCTGTGCTTTGCCATACTTTTCTTGTTAGATGTCTGTCGTTTTCTCCCTTGCCCGCGCCTCTTCTGTCTTGGCCATCCTTCTTTGGAGACGTCCCTTTTCCTTCTCTTCCTCTTTCCATCTATCCTTTCCCTCTCCATCTATTCTGTGGGGATATAGGACTGATAGATATTACTACTCGTGCAATGCATAGATATGTATAAATGTCTTCGTTTTTGATCAAAGGGACAGATACAACGACACGTTCACTGTCATGATACCTCTATGTTCGTGACTTACTGACCACTCACCCAATGCAGGATGTGGCAATATTCCTTGAGAACAACCAGGCAATGAGAAATGCCACTACCTTAATAAGCTGTGTCCTGTCCACACATAGCCGACGAGGTGAATCTATGTTGTCGAGATGTCGAGGCAGTGTGTACGGTTTCAGACGACATCGATCGAAGCCGCGACGGCCGTTGACTATAATATGTGGACACACTTTTCAGTTTCCTATTGACTCTGTGTTGTGACTCTGCAACTCTACACTTTACAGTGTCATGTTGACTCTACACATCTTCATTAGTGGAGATGCCAAAACTACTTTGAGAAATTTACCTCATTCAACTCAGACCTTTGATGGTTCTGTAGTAAGGCGTGGGATTTAATATCATCGGAGATGTGTGTGTAGTGTTTTTCTAGTATATTAGTGGAGATGCCAATACTATTCCCAGAAGAATTGCCCCAGCATCAACAATAGTGTTGTAGGTTGGTCCATTTTTGGACGTTTTTCATACATCTGAACTAAAGTGTACTTCAACATGAGACTGATCAGTTCAAGAGAACTGACGAGTGAGTCTCTAGTTCTAAACTCTAAAAGCAACTACAATCTTTCGAATAGAAATTTCATCTGCTTCAGAATTTTATGTACAAATTAATACGCCACTGAAGTAAACTTGACAAGACCAGTACATGCATGAAACATATGTAAAACATATCTAGTACATACATACATATGTATACATGAAACATGTAAAAAGCCACAGTATCAGGTATAACTCAAGAGAACTGACGAGTGAGTCTCTAGTTCTAAACTCTAAAAGCAACTACAATCTTTCGGATAGAAATTTCATCTGCTTCAGAATTTCATGTACAAATTAATACGCCACTGAAGTAAACTTGACAAGACCAGTACATGCATGAAACATATGTAAAACATATCTAGTACATACATACATACATATGTACATGAAACATGTAAAAAGCCACAGTATCAGGTATAACCTACCTCATAGAATTAATACGCCACTGAAGTAAACTTGACAAGACCAGTACATGCATGAAACATATGTAAAACATATCTAGTACATACATACATATGTACATGAAACATGTAAAAAGCCACAGTATCAGGTATAACCTACCTCATACCTATCTCACACCTATCTCACCCACATAGTTATAAATTCACTGAAGACATCAAATTGTAGAGAACCGTCTCTCCTATTTTTGAGTTGTCCTATCTCAAATGCTTCAAATTTCGGTTTGTGGTGAGCAGAGAGGCCGAAACTTTGTCCTTGGATTAGGATTTGGGAAACACATCCCTGGGGATTTCTGATGGGGAATCAAATCAAGTGAGAGGCAGGAATATAATAATTACTGTTATAATGAGCTTCATGTTCCCCTTGACCTGTGCATTTCTATGGAATGCTTGAAAAATTACCTTGCTCACCATAAATAAACGGGAATCTGCTACAAAATTCTGATGAAATTGCAGCGAAAAAAGAGCATAAAATACGCGAATAAAAGGGGCATGAAAAAGTCCATTTGTAAAAACTATAGGAATTCACATACCTATAGACAATGTTTTATGTTACACAGACTTGGGAAAAAAAATTGAAACAGTGTATAGAAATTTTGCTTTTGCATCAGTCAGGGGCAGATTTTTCTCTTATGATAAGTATGGATAGCTCGTGCTTCAAATTTCGGTTTGTGGTGAGCAGAGAGGCCGAAACTTTGTCCTTGGATTAGGATTTGGGAAACACATCCCTGGGGATTTCTGGGGAATTTGAAAGGGAATCACTGCACAATTTTTCTTCCAGTTTGAATCAGGTACTGAGGTAAGTGATATATGTGATGTGCTGATGTGGGTAGCTAGATACTGTCTCATAATCCTTGCAGATTAGTTTATCATAAGACAGTTTAAGTAACGTAAAAGCAGTAGAAGTTTATCCGATCAATTGAACCCTGATGCATCCCGTATCCATCACTGCAGTTATTCAAAAATCTCTCGCATTATCAAAGGGGATAAGATCAATGTGTATATCTTTGATTATATTCATCATTCATTGATTAGCTTTCATAAGGGTGCAAGGTGGCACAAAGCTTGATGCAATTTTTCAAGGCACTTCATTCACGGAATGCCAATGCAATATCTAGTAGAAGTTTATCCGATCGATTGAACCCTGATGCATCCCGTATCCATCACTGCAGTTATTCAAAAATCTCTCGCATTATCAAAGGGAATAAGATCAATGTGTATATCTTTGATTATTAGGTATATTCATCATTCATTGATTAGCTTTCGTAAGGGTGCAAGGTGGCACAAAGCTTGATGCAATTTTTCAAGGCACTTCATTCACGGAATGCCAATGCAATATCTGTTATGCATATTTCACGGATTGTGAGGAAGCAATAAAATATTTTCCGAGAGAAAGTAAGTCGAGAAAGCCAGTTTTTACTTACATGCTAGTACCACGTTGTACATCATTCTAAGTAAGGACTTTACAGTAGATCCCGTATCCATCACTGCAGTTATTCAAAAATCTCTCGCATTATCAAAGGGAATAAGATCAATATGTATATCTTAGGAATCATTGATTAGCTTTCATAAGGGTGCAAGGTGGCACAAAGCTTGATGCATTTTTTCAAGGCACTTCATTCACGGAATGCCAATGCAATACCTATTATGCATATTTCACGGATTGTGAGGAAGCAATAAAATATTTTCCGAGAGAAAGTAAGTCTAGAAAGCCAGTTTTTACTTACATGCTAGTACCACGTTGTACATCATTCTAAGTAAGGACTTTACAGTAAGAAAATATAAAGAAAATGAAGGAGAAGAAAGTTATACTTAAAGAATAATAATAATTCTAACATGATTTATTTCACATACGTGCCGTGCGTACGGGTTTTCCCATCAAAATGAATCAAATAATACTTACATATTTTTCCATTTCCTACAAACATTTTTCCTCTTTTTCCGGAACTGATGGAAATTTCCATATTTTTACACGTATTTATTATTACATTTTCCCTGTAAGAGCGGCGAAGAAAGTGGGTTGCATCTTTCAGGATAGCGACCATTCAATACTAACTGCCAAGTCTTAACAACATGTTTCATTTGTCAGTTTGTACTGATGGTTCACTGGAAGAATTAAGTGGGTTGCATCTTTCAGGATAGCGACCATTCAATACTAACTGCCAAGTTTTAACAACATGTTTCATTTGTCAGTTTGTACTGATGATTCACTGGAAGAATTTCTTAGAATAACAACTTTTTAGGGCGGAGAGAAACAATAAAATCAAAGCTGTGTCCACACATAAGCGACGCCAACAATCGATGTTGAGTTGTCGACTGAAACCGTACACTGAATTGACAACATAATTATATTCACCTCGTCGTACGACAGCATGGAAAACAGTGTGGAAACAGCTTATGATTTCAGATTTTCGACAAATTTCTAAAGATTGAAGCAATGGATACATCTGTATCTGTAGATGCCTATGCTTCGGATTTATTCAGAGCTTTTCTCTTCCAAGATTGTTTTTGGAGGAAGCTGGTATTAAACCTCTGGAGATACTCACCTCGTCGTACGACAGCATGGAAAACAATGTGGAAACAGCTTATGATTTCAGATTTTCGACAAATTTCTAAAGATTGGAGCAATGGATACATCTGTATCTGTAGATGCTTATGCTTCGGATTTATTCAGAGCTTTTCTCTTCCAAGATTGTTTTTGGAGGAAGCTGGTATTAAACCTCTGGAGATACGGGAGAAGGATACAGACGAACCACTTGGCTCAAAAGTAATAACAGCGAAGAAAATTCCAAAGAGTTGAAAAACAGAATCCGTCTCTCCGTCTTCGCACTAAGCTTTCATATACGACAGTCAATTTTTTTCTTGCTAGGACTTTACTTCTCTTCTTCTCCATGGAGTTTGGAAATCATGTTATTATTTTGAAGGAAAACTTTTCAATATGGAAAAGAAAAGAATTATTCTTTCTCGACTGGAAATTTGAAAAAAGGAAAATTGAAAGGGAATCACTGCACAATTTTTCTTCCAGTTTGAATCAGGTACTGAGGTAAGTGATATATGTGATGTGCTGATGTGGGTAGCTAAGATACTGTCTCATAATCCTTGCAGATCAGTTTATCATAAGACAGTTTAAGTAAGGTAAAAGCAGTAGAAGTTTTGAAAGGGAATCACTGCACAATTTTTCTTCCAGTTTGAATCAGGTACTGAGGTAAGTGATATATGTGATGTGCTGATGTGGGTAGCTATATACTGTCTCATAATCCTTGCAGATTAGTTTATCATAAGACAGTTTAAGTAAGGTAAAAGCAGTAGAAGTTAACAATGTGTGGCATTGCACTTGCCACAACATACTTTCAATCTCCCTTTCATCCAAAACAGTGGCGGGAGTGAAGCGCTTTATAAACATGACCTCAGACTAGCTTAGCCAGATCCAAGCCAAGACTACCTTGAAAGTCGAAATATTTAGAATAAGGAAAGAGTACACCATTGTGCCAACCTGCCAACTAACCTTGATCTCCCTTTTTATGAGGCCTAGTGTGCACTGTGCATACTTACTTAAATTTAGGTATACCGTATACCTAAGTACATACTCTTATCCATACTTAATATGTAGGTAGGAATGTTACTCAATGAACAATCAATTATAATTAGACGATTGTCACTCATTCAACAATGTGTGGCATTGCACTTGCCACAACATACTTTCAATCTCCCTTTCATCCAAAACAGTGGCGGGAGTGAAGCGCTTTATAAACATCCATTTCAATGTTGATTTGCCTATTTGTCTGGTTGTTTTAATCTTATCAGCGTTATGATGTGCATGTTGGCATTATAAAAATGCATCACATAGTGAGCAGTCCGTCAATAAGTAAACAAATAATGAATTTATAGTGGCACAATGTGTCTTCTTCATCTCGTATATACCACCTATACCTTCCTAAAGAGAGACTTCGGGTATTTAAGGATGACCGGAGACAAGGAGGACCAGAGACATATACATACATATGTCTATATTTATGCTGTATTTTACCCGCCACTGATGATATTATAGAAAATGAAAAATACACAACAAATTCAATAATGCATTAATGTCATTTGTTGTGTTTGCATTGTCGTGATATTGTCTTGTGAGTTCTAAAATTGTTTGTAATTTATTAAAGTTAAACAATGCTACCTACCTAGTGTGCTTTTAATCAGTTTAATTTAATTTATTATAGGTAAATGTTGGGTATAGTGCTTTAAAACAAAACCAATACCTACCTACAACCATTAATATTTTAAAATGAAAGATACACTTAACAAATAAAATCAGCAATAATCCCAGTTGTGAAAAATCAATGTATAGCTCGTAGATCCACAAAAAAGCCTAGTCTAGGCTCAACAAACATTTCCAATATGAATGCAAGTAACATATTTAATATTGATTTCAATGAAATTACAAAGACTAAACATGAACTTATCAGTGATATCCTTGGGAGTCTAGGCTCAACAAACATTTCCAATATGAATGCAAGTAACATATTTAATATTGATTGCAATGAAATTACAAAGACTAAACATGAACTTATCAGTGATATCCTTGGATTAGACAATATTACACAAAAAATACACTATACACCATCCGAAGACTTTAGAGTTAGACTGAATGATAAACATAAACAACTTTCTGAAGCTGCCCCTCCCGATAAAGAAATTTACACAAGTGATGCAACTTTGCAATGGTTACCAACAGAAATGGTAGAAGCCATTCTCAAATATCTGACCCCAATGGATATAATGTCTTGTGCTGCAGTTTGCCAAAAATGGCATGAAATGTCAGACAATGCAACCATTTGGAGACAGCACTGCCGAAAAAATCAATGGAAACTCTTTTCCCATCTTTGTGAACCTTGTCTTTTAAATTCTGATCTAGACATGAGTCAATTCTCTCTGTGGAAACAATGTTTTCTCACATATTCTAGAATTAGGAACAATTGGATGGAAGGTAAGTAAACACAAATAGATATTAATGCTAGATACACATGTACAAAATATAAACATAGGAAAAAATGACATCAGATTTCTCCACAGTTGTCATCCAACTATGTATATATTCAGTATCTCTATCTACGTGTTCTGTGTATTATTCTGTGCTTCGCCATACTTTTCTTGTTAGATGTCTGTCGTTTTCTCCCTTGCCCGCGCCTCTTCTGTCTTGGTCATCCTATTATGTATTGAACTCTTTATTTATTTAATGTGGAGGTAGGTATCCACCAATACTTCCTAACTAAAAATACATACCTCTCAGAATTCGTCCCCTGCTGTCTGATGAAATAAATATGATGTCCTGACTACCAGTTCTCATAGAACCACATGACAAACTGTGGTGTTTTAGGAGGATATAGGAAAGTAGTGCTGGTAGAGAGAGCAGACTATTGGGTTTCCTATAATAGAGCTCACTGGAATGCATCATGAATAAAGTCTCATAAGTATGGGGACATGAAAACTGCAGTATTGTCGAGTTATGCAAAGTCAAATTTTCCATGGAAAGAAACTTCATAAATATTTTTTTTTTTTTTCGGATCCTCGCAAACGTTCTCCATTTTTGCTTGACTGAACCGAAATGCAATAGTTTGCCTTCTTTCGACTCTGTGTAATGATGCAGCTTTCAATATACAAAGGTACCTAGATGGAAATGATCTTTCTCGTTCTGACTCAATCTTCTTTACCCTGAATTTCTCGAACTTTCACCTTGTGTTCTACTTTTTAAGTCCTTCTACCTACTCATCGTTGTTGGGAGCACTGGCGCAATTTAGGACGAACAAAACACACCTAGGTACAATTATTTTCTAGTTGGTATTAAAAGCCTTTGTTGAAGAGACGAAAAAGGCAGCATCCATATTTCGAAACGAAAATCTTCCTAATACTATAGGCTATACCTCAGACCTCACATACTCCTGGGATGAGGGAAGTAAAATGTGAAAGGCTTGCAAAGGCTATTGTTTATCGACAACAGGCGCTGATATCCTTCTGCTGGTCTAGTCTGGTAGGGAAAGGGAGGGATGGGCTCTACTCGTAACTATTATGACACATATCAAAACAATCAGATACCATTATTTAATTGAATATTGTAACAAAAACCCTATAGCCCGGGTACGGAGCGGAGGGTTGACGTGGTTATTTTCTAGTTGGTATTAAAAGCCTTTGTTGAAGAGACGAAAAAGGCAGCATCCATATTTCGAAACGAAAATCTTCCTAATACTATTGGCTATACCTCACATACTCCTGGGATGAGGGAAGTAAAATGTGAAAGGCTTGCAAAGGCCCTGATAATGTGGCTATTGTTTATCGACAACAGGCGCTGATATCCTTCTGCTGGTCTAGTCTGGTAGGGAAAGGGAGGGATGGGCTCTGCTCGTAACTATTATGACACATATCAAAACAATCATATACCATTATTTAATTGAATATTGTAACAAAAACCCTATAGCCCGGGTAAGGAGCGGGGGGTTGACGTGAGGCTAAAAAGCGCCAGGAATTATATTCAAGTTGACAAGAGAATCCGAACTGTCAGCAAATTTAATGTGAAAATGCTGACACTGGGAAGGGGGTGAATATCACACCGCTTTCTCTCGTACGTCAAGGATTTTGTGGTTTTAATGGTTGGCGTCAAACGTTTGGGAAGATGATGTGTTCTATTGTGGTAATGGATAAATTCATATTGTCTGTTGATCTGATGTTTAGAAGAAACGCTTTTCGCGTTTCTTCTAAGATTTGACCGTAGCTCGTTGATAGTGATCGCATTAAGTTCGGGCCTAGAACACTTTTGATCTACATCTTAAACAAACCTCTCTGCAAAATTAATATGAGAAACTTGTGGGCCGAAAGCTAAAGTCCCCTGCTGTCTGATGAAATAAATATGATGTCCTGACTACCAGTTCTCATAGAACCACATGACAAACTGTGGTGTTTTAGGAGGATAGGAAAGTAGTGCTGGTAGAGAGAGCAGATAAGAAGAAGAAGAAGAAGAAGAAGAAGAAGAAGAAGAAGAAGATATAATTAAGAACTTTTAAGGAAAGACACAGGGAAATAATAAAATTAGAAATGGATGGACGATGGAAGGAAAGGAGTTGGTTGCTGATTGCAGAAAAAAAGTCGGACAAAACGATAATTTTCAAAAAAGTTAACCTCCTTATACTACAGCCAACTAAGAAGCCTTTGTACATTATACCTTCCTTAATTTCTTCTCATATAAACACAGACACTAGAAAACTAGACATATTATGTATTTGGTCATCCTTCTTTGGAGACGTCCCTTTTCCTTCTCTTCCCCTTTCCATCTATCCTTTCCCTCTCCATCTATTCTGTGGGGATATATAGGACTGATAGATATTACTACTCGTGCAATGCATAGATATGTATAAATGTCTTCGTTTTTGATCAAAGGGACAGGACAGATACAACGACACGTTCACTTCACTGTCATATGTACCTCTATGTATAGGAGTAGATACCTCTATGTACGTGACTTACTGTCCGCTCACCCAAGCGGGATGTGGCAATATTCCTTGAGAACAACCAGGCAATGAGAAATGCCACTACCTTAATAAGCTGTGTCCTGTCCACACATAGCCGACGAGGTGAATCTATGTTGTCGAGATGTCGAGGCAGTGTGTACGGTTTCAGACGACATCGATCGAAGCCGCGACGGCCGTTGACTATATGTGGACACACTTTACAGTTTCCTATTGACTCTGTGTTGTGACTCTGCAACTCTACACTTTACAGTGTCATGTTGACTCTACACATCTTCATTAGTGGAGATGCCAAAACTACTTTGAGAAATTTACCTCATTCAACTCAGACATTTGATGGTTCTGTAGTAAAGCGTGGGATTTAATATCATCGGAGATGTGTGTGTAGTGTTTTTCTAGTATAGTAGTGGAGATGCCTATACTATTCCCAGAAGAATTGCCCCAGCATCAACAATAGTGTTGTAGGTTGGTCCATTTTTGGACGTTTTTCATACATCTGAACTTGCGCAAAAGTCTAAAGTGTACTTCAACATGAGACTGATCAGTTCAAGAGAACTGACGAGTGAGTCTCTAGTTCTAAACTCTAAAAGCAACTACAATCTTTCGAATAGAAATTTCATCTGCTTCAGAATTTTATGTACAAATTAATACGCCACTGAAGTAAACTTGACAAGACCAGTACATGCATGAAACATATGTAAAACATATCTAGTACATACATACATATGTACATGAAACATGTAAAAAGCCACAGTATCAGGTATAACCTACCTCATACCTATCTCACACCTATCTCACCCACATAGTTATAAATTCACTGAAGACATCAAATTGTAGAGAACCGTCTCTCCTATTTTTGAGTTGTCCTATCTCAAATGCTTCAAATTTCGGTTTGTGGTGAGCAGAGAGGCCGAAACTTTGTCCTTGGATTAGGATTTGGGAAACACATCCCTGGGGATTTCTGGGGAATTAAATCAAGTGAGAGGCAGGAATATAATAATTACTGTTATAATGAGCTTCATGTTCCCCTTGACCTGTGCATTTCTATGGAATGCTTGAAAAATTACCTTGCTCACCATAAATAAACGGGAATCTGCTACAAAATTCTGATGAAATTGCAGCGAAAAAAGAGCATAAAATACGCGAATAAAAGGGGCATGAAAAAGCCCA
>NW_007377892.1:12399-20518 GCF_000475195.1 Diaphorina citri | reverse complement strand
TCGGGGGAGGGAGAAAATTGGCGGGGGGGGGGGGGAAATCCCCCCGTACCCGTCGGAAAATCCCTCAGAGCTGCGTTCTCTAATTTTGATCATCATCATTTCAAACACGTAGCTTTGGAAGGGAAAAAATACATTATTTCATCTTTAACACTTTTATGTTTTTCTCTCCTCCCGACTTTTCTTAATCTTTTCGTTTCGTGTTAATTAATTAAAATTATGCAGAACAAATAGTATTATCGTGTTTGTGTGTTTTGATTACGAAATGTGTTTGGGATTCATAGGTAGACACCGCGATCTTTCCACAACACTGTCAGCATTTCAACTTTCAGTAATTAGCTATTGTAACAACGTGAAATCTCATGGACATGGAAAGAACAACAACCGCTATCATGAGTCAATTGGAATACAGAATTTGATAATTTTGGATTCAAAAGTTCCTAGGAATTTTAAAACCCTAGTGGAGCTGTAACCGATGTTGATCACAGGATCAAAGATCAAACTGTTATGTAATAGTTGTAATAGTTTCAATGCATATAGGACTAATAACAAGCACGAGTACCTCATTATACCCTGTTACAAATTGCTGCTGTAAAAATTGGCTTATCCCTAATTCAAGGGTTATACAAATTCAAAAGAATCATCTACCTACATTAATTAGTCGAAAAAACAATTTACAAACAAATTGGAGGAAAAGTTCAAGAAGTTGCTGTGGCTTTAAAAAACCCAGGCTGGTTTAAAACACAATCTGCCAGACTTTAGTTTATTTTTTCCTCCTCTTTTTATGTAAATCTTTTGAAATCATACAAAAACAATAATAAAACAATGAAAAACTTACAGCTCGAGGAAAACTTTTGTTCAACCCTCAAGAAAGAGAAAATGCTATAAAATGAAAGGAGGGATCTTTAGTTGAGTAGGTAGGCCGTAGGAGGGTATTTATCTAATAAAATTCTTATTGGTATTTAGTATAAAATTAATCTGACTTTTTATACCTAGACATCTACAATTTTACACCTTCACTACTTACAGGAATGATGCTAGATAGAAAATGACAACCACTTATTTTGAACATCAAAAAAATTGACAATTGAAAAATTTTGGAGGGGAGAAACAATAGGTATCAAATCTAAACTTAAAGCAATAGTAAATTCATGCTTAGAGGACGTATAGAATATAATGTTTACTACATATTATGTATATCTAGATATGTTCCTAGGAAATCTAGGTATCTATACCTGCTCGTTAGAATCCAGCTCTATGGAGAGCAAAATTCATAATAGTTCATCATCGCTTTTGTTCAACCCTCAAGAAAGAGAAAATGCTATAAAATGAAAGGAGGGATCTTTAGTTGAGTAGGTAGGCCGTAGGAGGGTATTTACCTAATAAAATTCTTATTGGTATTTAGTATAAAATTAATCTGACTTTTTATACCTAGACATCTACAATTTTACACTTTCACTACTTACAGGAATGATGCTAGATAGAAAATGACAACCACTTAGGTATTTTGAACATCAAAAAAATTGACAATTGAAAAATTTTGGAGGGGAGAAACAATATCAAAGCAATAGTAAATTCATGCTTAGAGGACGTATAGAATATAATGTTTACTACATATTATATATATCTAGATATGTTCCTAGGAAATCTAGGTATCTACCTGCTCGTTAGAGCTCTATGGAGAGCAAAATTCATAATAGTTCATCATCATCATCATCACTTACAAAAACTTCATGCAAGCAGAAAAATCTATGCAACTCCTTTGAACACTTTGAGTTCGAGTATTTAGTATTCGCTCAAAGTTGATAACTTCATGCAAGCAGAAAAATCTATGCAACTCCTTTGAACACTTTGAGTTCGAGTATTTAGTATTCGCTCAAAGTTGATAAAAAAAAAGTTCAAAGTTTCAAAGGTACAAAAATGGTGCAAAAAATAAATTCAGGCAACTATACAGGGTGCGTAAGTAATTGATAAAAAAAAAAAAAACTTCACATTCACTACAGGATGACTGTGGATTTGTGTGAGCATTATTTATTCGACATTTCCAAAGACAAAAGGTTTTTCTTAACCTAACTATATACCATTATACCAACAGACCTCTTAAAAATGTACCTAATAGAAAAGTGAAAAACATAAAATACACATCAGTTAGTAAGTATTCCTCCAATAAAGCCAAATCCGAAAGCAAATCTCAAGTTACTATGGGGTCACCCTGTAACTGCTTAGGAGCTTGATAGAAAAAGATCAAGTCTACTCGTTTCATGGCACTTTTGAATAGGGATGAAACAGCAACTAATTAGGGTCTGTGTCATAACATGCCCACCACGAAGTATGTCCCTCGGAGTTTCTCCCCAAATTGGTGAGAGGACAATACTCCTCAGTGATAAATGTATGTAGATGCTGGGTCAATTTTTCTGGAAAGAGTTTTGGCATCTCCACTAATACTAGTCACACACATCTCAAATGATATTAGTGGAGACGCCAAACCCCACTCTTTACAACAGAACCATACTTGATGGTTTGAGTCTGAATTAAATGAGTTAAATCTCTCAAAGTAATTTTGACATCTCCACTATACTGAACAACAGGTTCTGAAGTTTCTGAACTTTAATACAGAACTAGAGTAGCCTTCTACAGATTAAAGCAGTGGGAAGCGAAGAGGATTCAAGTTTTTCCTTTTTTTTACTTCTTTGTTAAAAAAGTAAATAATTTCATTTTGTTTACCTCGCTTTACTTATGTTTCCACACAAATTACAACAAAACACAAGAAGAAAGAGTGGGAGGGGAACACGAACTTAAAAGTGAAAAAAAAGAAGAAGAAGAAGAAGAAGAAGAAGAAGAAGAAGAAGAATAAGAAGAAGAAGAAGAAGAAGAAGAAGAAGAAGAAGAAGAAGAAGAAGAAGAAGAAGAAGAAGAAGAAGATATAATTAAGAACTTTTAAGGAAAGACACAGGGAAATAATAAAATCTCATAGATACTTAACAGGGCGTTATTTAGGGGGAGGAGGAGGGGGCTCGGAACCCCCCTTGAGCTTAATTTTTCCTCTTTACTGTAAACCAGACTCCGTAAATTTGGAGCATCCACCCTACTCGTCTACTATTGACCTAGGAGAGGCCCCAGGTGAAACCTTGCGGGGGGCCTCCAAAAAGCATATCCGCCACTGATTTCAAAAGTTTCTAAAGATAGTAGGTATTCATCTTCATAGCAAAACCTACTTACTTTCTGCAATATCTTGAAAAACACTCACCATGTGGGATGTGGGTGGGTATGGTGGGTAAAGCAGTCCAAGTTCCAAGTAAAAACATTCGTGAAGAATTTTTTTCTTGAAATATTATTACTTTTCGTTATTAAACTTGCTTGAATAGGAGTAAGTAGATATCTACAACATGGTAAGAAAAAAATCCCCCGTTTTTAAGGTCGAAAGTTGTCCCTATTTTTCATGAAGGGCACACAAAAAATGGAAATATTATATTGTAATTTCGAGCAAATGAAGAAAAAAGGGGACCAGAGTAAAATTTGATACCAAACATTATTAAAATGACCTCTTCAGTACTCTCATTGAATATTTCATTTATGGCCCAGGTCGCATACAGAAACATGTTTTCAAGTATGATTGGAGCTTACGGATAAATAGGTATGTAACTATGTATCTATATTGTTCCCCGAAAAATGTGATACACAAGGCATTTTCAATTCATTAGATGATTTGGCCCTAAAAATTCTCCCTATAAAAACTCTCTATTTGGGTCACAGTTCTCTTGTTAAGACAAGGAAAACTCGTTTTGGATAATGTTCTTCTTAAAAGTTCAAGGACGAAGGATACGAAATATAATTAGAAGATTTTTATGTTAAGAAGAGGATGCAAAGGAAAATACGAGGAAAAGGAGAAGGGAAAAACGTACAAAGGAGAAGAGAAAAAAATATCTAAAACCCAATTACCTTCGCTCCTCTTTGGAATGGAAAAACTTTCGACATCAAAGGGAAATTGCAAAGGCTTCACAAAAGTCTTTTTCCCCAAGTCGTGTAAGTATAAGTAGATGACTTAATACGTACTTAACTTATCAAGATATACGATCCCATGGAGAACAAAGAACAAGTTCCTGGAGATGGAAAAACCTGCCCGAATAAGATGAATTCAAAGTTACAGAGAAGATAACAAACCCTGGAATTATTTATCTCTGGACATTTATGTATCTCGTTTATGTAGCACCCTTATTGTCGACCTACAGAGTACGAAGCAATTACCTAGTGAAAAATACCAAAGAAAATTCCAAGGGATTAACGCAGCTAATAAGCATGATTTTAATCAACTAAAATACGATCATCTGATGTGTGAGTATCTATCTTACGTGTGTTCAGAATAAAAGAAAGATCAGTTTACCTTTTCTATACGAGGAAGCTCCATAATCCCAAGTGTTGCACATCCACAGTATCAGCACAATCCAAGCTCTCGCCTCCATCACAAAACCCAATTACCTTCGCTCCTCTTTGGAATGGAAAAACTTTCGACATCAAAGGGAAATTGCAAAGGCTTCACAAAAGTCTTTTTCCCCGAGTCGTGTAAGTATAAGTAGATGACTTAATACGTACTTAACTTATCAAGATATACGATCCCATGGAGAACAAGTTCCTGGAGATGGAAAAACCTGCCCGAATAAGATGAGTTCAAAGTCACAGAGAAGATAACAAACCCTGGAATTATTTATCTCTGGACATTTATGTATCTCGTTTATGTAGCATCCTTATTGTCGACCTACAGAGTACGAAGCATCAATTACCTAGTGAAAAATACCAAAGAAAATTCCAAGGGATTAACGCAGCTAATAAGCATGATTTTAATCAACTAAAATACGATCATCTGATGTGTGAGTATCTATCTTACGTGTGTTCAGAATAAAAGAAAGATCAGTTTACCTTTTCTATACGAGGAAGCTCCATAATCCCAAGTGTTGCACATCCACAGTATCAGCACAATCCAAGCTCTCGCCTCCATCACAGACAAATATCCACTAAACACTGACACTTCCAAAGATATACAATCAAAAAAATAATCAAATATATCACTCTCCAAAAAGTTCTTCGCGCTTCATATTGTTCGTCACTCAAAAATAAATTCCGAGAATGCCTTATTTTTTATTAATTTATTTATTTTTCAAGAAACTGTGATATCGAAATTGAAATACTCTCAGCTAAATTATACCATCAATTCACTTTGCTGATTGCCTATTAAATAACAGAAATCACTGCCAAAAGCAACAGCCCAAAGGTTCAAAAGCTTTGTTTAAAATAATAATAAAAAAATAATTAGTTTAATATTAGGTAAGTAAAGAGGAGGGGAAATCAACAAGTGCAAAGAAAGAATCGAACATATCGAAATTGAAATACTCTCA
Organism: Diaphorina citri; assembly: GCF_000475195.1. Taxonomy (NCBI): domain Eukaryota; kingdom Metazoa; phylum Arthropoda; class Insecta; order Hemiptera; family Psyllidae; genus Diaphorina; species Diaphorina citri. Next base: position 15,131 of record NW_007377892.1, on the reverse strand, counting down.
GCTAAATTATACCATCAATTCACTTTGCTGATTGCCTATTAAATAACAGAAATCACTGCCAAAAGGGACAGTCCAAATGTTCAAAAGCTTCGTTTAAAATAATAATAAAAAATAATTAGTTTAATATTAGGTAAGTAAAGAGGGGAAATCAACAAGTGCAAAGAAAGAATCGCAAATGAACAAATTGTTACAATTAGATATTACATAATAACTACTCGTAAAATTGAAATCCTTATTTAAACTTCATCAAATTGACGGCAATATTGACGTAATAACTTCGAGACAGAAGAAAAAGCAAAATTTTGTACAGAACAAAACTCAAATGAAAAGTCTGAAAAAAATTACGTAAGAGAAAATTGGAATTTTCTCCTAAAGCTCGATACACCTATACGCTTGCTTTGTCGGCAGAAGACTGACGACTGACTGAAAACTGAAAGTTGAAAAGTTCAGACTGACGAGTGAGATAAGACGTCTACAAATTGAAATGCAGTCAAAACAATGCCTACGTAAGAGAAAATTGGAATTTTCTCCTAAAGCTCGATACACCTATACGCTTGCTTTGTCGGCAGAAGACTGACGACTGACTGAAAAGTGAAAACTGAAAGTTGAAAAGTTCAGACTGACGAGTGAGATAAGACGTCTACAAATTGAAATGCAGTCAAAACAATGCCTTTTGTGAAATGCACTTCTTTTATTTTCATTACACTTTTGGTTTTCATTTTAGGTTATTACAAATTTTACAGGGTTTGAGATTTTTTTTTTTTTTTTTCTTTAGTTCGGAAAGAACAAACAATAGATACCATGTTGGAACGTACCTACTCGTACCTTCATACACTCGTATTGAATGCAGTACATAGTTACATACCTACCTATCTATACATAATGTGGGGCATTTAGTAAAATTACAGCTAGGTATTAAAAAAAATAAATCGAATTAGGTAGGTATACGCGTACACTTACATGTACCAACTGGGTATCTATAGTTACCAAAGACTTTCATCAGCTCTGCTACAATGCCTTTTGTGAAATGCACTTCTTTTATTTTCATTACACTTTTGGTTTTCATTTTAGGTTATTACGAATTTTACAGGGTTTGAGATTTTTTTTTTTTTAGTTCGGAAAGAACAATACCATGTTGGAACGTACCTACCTACTCGTACCTTCATACACTCGTATTGAATGCATTACATAGTTACATACCTACCTATCTACATAATGAGGGGCATTTAGTAAAATTACAGCTACAGCTAAGTATTGAAAAAAGTAAATCGAAATAGGTAGGTATACGCGTACACTTACATGTACCGACTGGGTATCTATAGTTACCAAAGACTTTCATCAGCTCTGCTCTCTTAAATTTCAAAGTCTAAGGTGTTACCAATAATAACAATAGATACCATGTTGGAACGTACCTACTCGTACCTTCATACACTCGTATTGAATGCAGTACATAGTTACATACCTACCTATCTACATAATGTGGGGCATTTAGTAAAATTACAGCTAGGTATTAAAAAAATAAATCGAATTAGGTAGGTATACGCGTACACTTACATGTACCAACTGGGGTATCTATAGTTACCAAAGACTTTCATCAGCTCTGCTCCCTTAAATTTCAAAGTCTAAGGTGTTACCAATAAGATTTATAGAACAAATTTACGGGTTCGATATACGGATAAGTTTATATGCACATAAAAGATGCTCACAGAATGAAGGTAACTACTTTTTTTGACGAGTGTGCTGGTTTAACATGGAGGTGTATGAGTACCTAATCCGTACCCTCCTCAGCTCCTCACCCTCCACTTCACAGTATAAGTACCTACCTACTGGAGGGGGGAGGGGGGGGGAGAACGAAAATCTTGAAATTTTAATTACCTACCTATTTACCTAATTTGTTCTCTTTAAAGATTCGAAAAAATAATATTGATCACAGACTAGCCTGGAATGGAACTGAAAACGCACATTACCCTCTAACTCCCAAAGAGCTTCCTATACTGTAAAGTGTATGATCGAACTCGGAGGTTCTGTGCAGGGGGTGTCACTTCATTTAACCTCACGCTGAGAGGAAAAACAGCGAGGGGGATTCCGAAGCCGACTTTGAATAGTGAACACCACTAATACCTGTTAGGTTTTCTTATGATCGAACTCGGAGGTTCTGTGCAGGGGGTGTCACTTCATTTAACCTCACGCTGAGAGGAAAAACAGCGAGGGGGATTCCGAAGCAGACTTTGAATAGTGAACACCACTAATACCTGTTAGGTTTTCATGTAAAATTGGTCAAACTCGAAAAGTAGGTTATAGGTAGGTACCTAAATAAATTTTACCCAGCCTAGTTAGCTTAGTTGGTAGTGCGTCTGCCTTGTAAGCGCTAGGCCGCGGGTTCGATTCCCGCCCGGGGCGGATTTTATTCTGATGGGATAATATTCGTTCTCGGAACGGCTGGCTTTCGCCTATCCTGTCTTCCTCCTCTTTTCGATTTCGGGACGATAAGACCATACCATAGCAGTTACAGTTCCCTCTGTCAAACCTCTTCAAAAAAAAATAATAATAATAAATTTTACAAATTAATTTACGTTTGCAATTCCCGCCCGGGGCGGATTTTATTCTGATGGGATAATATTCGTTCTCGGAACGGCTGGCTTTCTCCTATCCTGTATTAAACCGCCTTAAACGAAAAAATGAGCTGGTCCCTTGGATTCTCGTTTATCCAGGTTCGACTGTATTTTGTTTAG
>NW_007377892.1:10529-12389 GCF_000475195.1 Diaphorina citri | reverse complement strand
GATACCCATAAACTTTGCATGGAACGCACGGTTTAGGAGTTATAAGCAAAAAACTGACAAAAGTGCGAAATTTCGGCCCTTTTCTGGCGATTTTTCCGCCGCCAAATGTTCTCCCCTAAACTCTCGAGTTCTCAAATTTTTTGTACATATTACACTTTCGCCTAAAGATCCTATGAAAAAGAAAGTCGTTTACCCTGATTATTGCAAGGTGGACCTCCTCTATTTTTATTAAACTGGTTTACTGGTTTTAAAAAAGCCACAAAATGAAGAAAATGAAAAAAAAAAATAATAAATAGATGAAAAAAAAGGAACGTTTGGAGGGATTTGAACCCGAGCACTCCTATACCTATAGGTCTTGAGTCGAGCGCCTTGACACCTCAGCCACTCTTCCAGATGAGAGGAGAGGGAGAAATAGCAGTATATTATCTTTTCAAGCGACAACGAGAACAAAAATCAACGAACGATTCAAACATTCAAAACATACTTCACATTCACACATTCAAAAGAGTATCTCAGCATAGGAGCATTGTCAGTATACACTATACACGCTCTTTGTTCTAAGGATCTAAGGCGTCCTACATTCTCACTATTAACACGCATCCAATTCCATACCAAAGTAGACGTGGTTGGGCAAGTAATACCCTTTCATACATGTAGCGTTGTAAGGTGCCCTGCATAGTGTTCTTACTGTATCTTATCCCGACGCAGTGGAATTTTCATCCCTTTTCAGGGATTTTTCAGGTCTGACTGGGATAAAAATGAATTTAGGGATTTTAAGGGATTTTTAACAATTTTAAGTGATAATAATTTTTATTCATCTAATAAAAATACATTAATTATTTAAAGTCAATATTTAAGGGTATTTGAGTGAAATTTCGAGTGTATGGCCGCCATACACGCCTTATATGGACGCTACGCCACTGATAGCTCCATTACGAGTAAGTCTGTATGAGATCGTGACAAAATATGAGTACAAACCCCAAGGGTTAGATACCCGCGTAGTGTAAGAGAATCATGGCTATCATGTTATTTAGTTACTTTGAATTCTTCAAAGAATTTGAAAAGGTCCACCACTTTAATTCTTGCTCTGGAAAAAGTCACACATAGGCACTCCGAATGAAAAAAAAAAAAAAAAAAAAAAAAAAAAAAAAAACAACATCAGAGAATCAATGAGCCAATATTTCAAAATTATTGGTTGAAGGGAGAGGAGCGTCAAAGCGGGAGAAGTTTCTGAGACAGAGATATTCTTTTGTCATCCAAATCGGTAAGTAGCTATATCAGTTTCCAGTATACATGAAAGTGTACAGTGATGTGTATTGATTGATGATTTGTGTTCAGGTTAATATTTGAACTTGCTAGGGAATCTACCCAAGCGTCCCAAATTTGCCTCTTGCCCAAGGGTCTACAACGGAATCAGGGTACCATATTTGCTTCATTCCCCAAGGGTCTACAAGAGAATATGCGTCCCATATTTGCTTCTTTTTTAAGAAACTGTGTGATATCACCTGGCTGGTTTCCGCCATCCCTTGATAGGTCGGGTAGTTCCAGTCATGAGTTAACATGCACTGAATCTGTTTATTGAAATTCAGATAAAACATTGAACATATTTTAGCAGGACAATTACGATTATAAAGATGTCCAATTGGTGCAGTTTCGACAGCACTTTAAGGGGTCGTGTGGCAGGGACTGGATCTACTACCGGCACAGAATCGAAAATCCAATATGACAAGATTACAGGAAGGTGTGTGTGTGTGTGTGTGTGTGTATGTGTGTGTGTGTGTGAGAGAGAGAGAGAGAGAGAGAGAGAGAGAGAGAGAGAGAGAGAGAGAGAGAGAGAGAGAGAGAGAGAGAGAGAGAGAG
>NW_007377892.1:0-10327 GCF_000475195.1 Diaphorina citri | reverse complement strand
CACTGATTTCAAAAGTTTCTAAAGATAGTAGGTATTCATCTTCATAGCAAAACCTACTTACTTTCTGCAATATCTTGAAAAACACTCACCATGTGGGATGTGGGTGGGTATGGTGGGTAAAGCAGTCCAAGTTCCAAGTAAAAACATTCGTGAAGAATTTTTTTCTTGAAATATTATTACTTTTCGTTATTAAACTTGCTTGAATAGGAGTAGGTAGATATCTACAACATGGTAAGAAAAAAATCCCCCGTTTTTAAGGTCGAAAGTTGTCCCTATTTTTCATGAAGGGCACACAAAAAATGGAAATATTATATTGTAATTTCGAGCAAATGAAGAAAAAAGGGGACCAGAGTAAAATTTGATACCAAACATTATTAAAATGACCTCTTCAGCTCTCTCATTGTATATTTCATTTATGGCCCAGGTCGCATACAGAAACATGTTTTCAAGTATGATTGGAGCTTACGGATAAATAGGTACCTATGTACCTAACTATGTATCTAAATTGTTCCCCGAAAAATGGGATACACAAGGCATTTTCAATTCATTAGATGATTTGGCCCTAAAAATTCTCCCTCGTTCGAAGAAAAAAAAATGCTTGAGAATACTTATACTTATTTCTCAAGAAGAAAGTAAAATTGTATATTTTGATCATTAACGGAGGAAAAAAAACATGCAAAAGACAGTTCACAGAAAGGTTTGTTGGGGTCAAACCTTTTTCCTATCCCTAAATACCTATAGGTATACGTACCTTATACCTACCTAGTGTCTACCAATTCAATGCTCACTTGCTCAGTGTGGCAGTAATTGAAACAATTTTCCAAACATTTACCTCGGAAGGAGTAAAAGTTACTTCAAGGTCTGACAAAGTCCCGCGTACCTTATACCTACCTAGTGTCTACCAATTCAATGCTCACTTGCTCAGTGTGGCAGTAATTGAAACAATTTTCCAAACATTTACCTAGGAAGGAGTAAAAGTTACTTCAAGGTCTGACAAAGTCCCGCACTATTTGACATATTAAAATGTGTCGTTGTCAGAGACATACATAAACGTAGAAATATGCCTACCTAGCATATTCTTCTAAAGATAAGTGTCTAAGTGTAAAAGGTATTTCCAAACTAAACTAACCTTGAATAGACCTTTTGGAGACACTGTTATAAATAGGCATTAGGTACTGCTTCAAAAGCCTTTTCATCTCATAACTTCATTCGTTATCACATGACATTTATGATAGGCAAGAAAGCCAGGTACAAGTCTCAGAAGCTCCAGTGCTTATTTTATCTCGATATCTAAAAATGCATTTTGCACACGGTTCCCGTGCACGAGTCTATTCGAATCCCTACACATCCATCATTTTCACAAACACTACATTAGGCATTGTCTAATTCAGATAACCGATATCACTCTTGTCTAGTATTGTATGAGGGGAGGGGGGGATACCTTAAGGTATAGATCGAGGTAAAAGCAAAAGCTCACAACTTCAAGAGGGAGAAGGGAGCGTTTGATTAATGGGTCTCAACTTTACACAGTTTTGCAATATATTTTTTCTCCTCCTCCTCCCCATCCTTTTTCTTCGTCTCCTTCCCCTGCTCCTCCTTTCTTCTTCCCCTCCTCTTTCTTCTTCTTCGTCTCCTTCTCTTCTTTCTTATTCTTCTTCTTTCGAAGCACATTATGGTAAAATCACTCTCTCAAAGTCCCGCACTATTTGACATATTAAAATGTGTCAGAGACATAGGGATGCATATAATATGTACTCGTACCTAGCATATTCTTCAAAGATAAGTGACCAAGTGTAAAAGGTATGTCCAAACTAAACTAACCTTGAGTAGACCTTATGGGGACACTGTTAGAAATAGGTAGGTATTAGGCACTGCTTCAAAAAGCCTTTAAATTTCCCAAGTTCATTCGTATCACACATGACATTTATCATAGGCAAGAAAGCCAGGTACAAGTCTCAGAAGCTCCAAAGCTTTTTCATTTTATCTCGATATCTAAAAATGCATTTTGCACACGGTTCCCGTGCACGAGTCTATTCGAATCCCTACACATCCATCATTTTCACAAACACTACATTAGGCATTGTCTAATTCAGATAACCGATATCACTCTTGTCTAGTATTGTGTGAGGGGAGGGGGGGATACCTTAAGGTATAGATCGAGGTAAAAGCAAAAGCTCACAACTTTAAGAGGGAGAAAGGGCGTTTGATTAATGGGTCTCAACTTTACACAGTTTTGCAATATATTTTTTCTCCTCCTCCTCCTCCCCATCCTTTTTCTTCGTCTCCTTCCCCTCCTCCTCCTTTCTTCTTCCCCTCCTCTTTTTTCTTCTTCGTCTCCTTCTCTTCTTTCTTATTCTTCTTTCGAAGCACATTATGGTAAAATCACTCTCTTTTTTTTCTGTTCTTTTGTGGAATTTCCCTCTCACCCCCTCGAGCTCTTGGTGCAGTTTCATTGATGCATTATAGAACATGATTGAGGAGATATAAAGAAGCATTACAAAGTTATGGAGAGAACAAATTTACGGGTTCGATATACGGATAAGTTTATATGCACATAAAAGATGCTCACAGAATGAAGGTAACTACTTTTTTTGACGACTCTGGTCTAACATGAAGGTATTGAAGGTGTATGTATTACGAACACCTAATCCGTACCCTCCTGACCCTCCACTCCACTTCACAGTATAGGTAGGTACATATCTACTAAGGGCAAAAAAGAACGAAAAGCTTGAAATGTTAATGACCTACTTACCTAATTATTTCTCCTTTACGATCCTAAAAATTAATATTGATCACAGACCAGCCTGAAATCAGGTTGAAAACGTACATTACCCAAACTTCCAAAAAGCTTCCTAATACTATAAACTCTATAAAGTGACCACAAACCGCATCAATTTGAAAGAGATTTAGGGGTGCACACACGAATGGACAATCCTGTTAGTGCATACCTATCAATAGGCAGGTATCAGTCTGTTACCATCTGTCATAGATAACAGAGAATAAAAGTCGCTTTTGTTTCCAAATATCACAAAAACAATTTCAAAAAATAATTTCCAAAATAGGGGAATACCCAATGCATGAAGGTAGCAAATGAATAATGCATTCGAATTTGACACGAATGGACAATCCTGTTAGTGCATACCTATCAATAGGCAGGTATCAGTTACCATCTGTCATAGATAACAGAGAAAGTCGCTTTTGTTTCCAAATACATATCACAAATAATAATAATGATAATTTCCGAAATAGGGGAATACCCAATGCATGAAGGTAGCAAATGAATAATGCATTCGAATTTGTGTAGCAAATATGTTCTCCCTCTCTCCTCAAATGCAGGTATTATACCCACTCCACATAAGCCTAGAGTCGCTTTATTTGATTATGTAATTCTCTAGAGTGGCGTAGACCTAAAACAATAATGATAACAGCTTTTTTTTCCAACACGACAACAAAAAAACCAACGTTTTGTAGCTTTCTCCTCTTTCACGGATAATCGGCTAGATGTACAAATGTGAGGGGAACTAGGTATTCGTCATATAGAGCTATCTACATTATACAAACTCTACAGTCAACAGTCTAGAACTTGACAAGATGCTTTCTATATGCATTTTCAAGCTTTCAAAGGAGGAATTTGGTAGTCAGATTGGTAGATAAGAAAAAAGTTGCCTCATTTCTCCTTAAAAAGCCAACACGACAACAAAAAAACCGACGTTTTGTAGCTTTCTCCTCTTTCACGGATAATCGGCTAGCTAGATGGTGCACAAATGTGAGGGAGGGAAATATTCATAATACAGAGCTATCTACAAACTCTACAGTCAACAGTCTACAACTTAATGTGATGCCTTCTAATCCTTATTCTATACTTCTATGCCTTTTCAAGCTTTCAAAGGAGGAATTGTAAAAGGAAGTTTTTCTATGTAGGTATTTCATCCTTAAAAAGATGCATAGTTCTGTGTAGGTAACTAAATTTTGTAGACAAAGTGGGACCAGCACCATTAAAACGAATTTTTCGGTCAGTTAGATTCAAGCTATTCATATCTCTACTTTCACATCTTCAACAGAGGAAAAAAAAAGAAGACGCTAAGTATGGGCTATGGGTGTAGGTTTGTCTGCACCTGTTATACTACTTTCCTTTTGCTGCTGTTATTGTTAGATTTTCTATTAGGTACCTATAGAACAAAATTCGATAGCCCTAAATATTTCTGCTTGTCCCTTAAATATAACTATCCCGTGACCTCATCCTCTCGTTATTTCAGTACCTACTCCTTTCTATCTTGCTTCTGTAGTGAGTGCAGATAGATGGGTAGGTAAGAAAAAGTTACATTATAGTTACAAGGTATGATTGCATTCTGTAGACAAAGTGGGACCACCATTAAAACGAATCCTTTGGTCAGTGAGAGTCAATATTTACAGATGCCAAAGTTTTGAAAAGTATGGGCGATGGGTGCAAGTTTGTCTGCACCTGTTATACTTTTCTTTTGTTGCTTTGTTATATTTTCAGATTTTCTATTATTGAACAAATTTCGATAGCCCTAAATATTTCTGCTTGTCCCTCCCTTAAATATAACTATCCCGTGACCTCATCCTCTCCTTTACTTCTCCAGTTCTCCTAGATTTCAGGAGGTACAGGGGTGACAAGGGGTGGCACTGCCAGTGTTAGCGTGATAAGACAGCATTATAGCAATGTATAACTACAACTCGTATGATTTATACGCCGGTTAATACCATTATTACCATTCTGCCATCTCCTGGGTATTAATATATTGTCACTTCCCATACAATGTGCCGGGATCCGGGAGGGAAAAAGGCTCCTTATCACTAACATACAGGGTGTCCCAAAAGGCAATTTGATTGTGGATTTTCAGTCGCTTTCAGAGTCTCTTGTGCATTCTGCCATCTCCTGGGTATTAATATATTGTCACTTCCCATACAATGTGCCGGGATCCGGGAGGGAAAAAGGCTCCTTATCACTAATATACAGGGTGTCCCAAAAGGCGTTTTGATTGTGGATTTTCAGTCGCTTTCAGAGCCTCTTGTAGTCTTGTGTTACAGAAAAAGCTCTGAAACACCACATCTATGAGATATAAATTTGAAAGATTTTAAATTTGCCTTGGATGAATGTAAGACCTCTCGTGTAGATACATAGAATCCAATTTTTACCTTGGATTGGAGTCTACAATAACCGGCTATACCTGCAGAAATGATACACTTGATACAACCATTCCTGGCTAAAGGTCCTAATCCCTAAACATGTGTCTGATATTTAGGGAACTTTACAGAGGAGATCTTATAGAAAAAGCTCTGAAACACCACATCTATGAGATATAAATTTGAAAGATTTTAAATTTGCCTTGGATGAATGTAAGACCTCTCGTGTAGGTACATAGAATCCAATTTTTACCTTGGATTGGAGTCTACAATAAACGGCTTTACCTGCAGAAATGATACACTTGATACAGCCATTCCTTGGCCTCTCGCACAACTTTGTGAAGTATCTTACAATAGGTTTTGTAATGCTCTAATACAGCAGAGTCATTGGTACAACGAGTAATCTCCGATACATAGAATCCAATTTTTACCTTGGATTGGAGTCTACAATAACCGGCTATACCGGCAGAAATGATACACTTGATACTTGATACAGCCATTCCTGGCTAAAGATCCTAATCCCTAAACATGTGTCTGATATTTAGGGAACTTTACAGAGGAGGTCTTATCGTCCCGAAATCGAAAAGAGAAGGACGGAGGACAGGACAGGAGAAAGCTAGTGTCTGTCATACACGACAGAAAGTAATCTCCCGTCCCGAAATCGAAGAGAGAAGGACGGAGGACAGGACAGGAGAAAGCCAGTGTCTGTCATACATAACAGAAGAAAGATCATATGTGGATGGATTGGTAAACATAAACAAAACCTTCTCAAATGTTGATGGCTTCACCCACGTCATGAAAACAAGCAAGAGATGTGCGGGTGTGAGGCGAAAATAATAACTGGGGAGGAAAAATTGATGCAGAGGAAAGAAAAATGGAGAAGCGCAGAAATGAGATTTTCTAGGGAAAAACTTTTTGTTGTGATTTGGTCACTTCCCATACAATGTGCCGGGATCCGGGAGGGAAAAAGGCTCCTTATCACTAACATACAGGGTGTCCCAAAAGGCGTTTTGATTTTTCATTCGCTCTGAGTCTCTTGTGTATGAGTTTGTAAGGATTGTGAAACACAAAAAGGTCTGAAACACCTAATCTATTACATATAAATTTAAAAAAAGATTTTAAATTTGCCTTGGATGAATGTAAGAGTAAGAAGTTTCCTATAGAAATTTATCAAGCCCATTTTTACCTTCGATTGGAGTGTAAATGCCCTGAACATGTGTCTGATATTTCAGGGAACTTTAATTAGGAGTTATTGTCCCGAAATCGAAGAGAAGAGGGCGGAGGACAAGACAGGAGAAAGCCAGTATCTGTCATACATAACAGAGGAAAGAACATATGGGGATGGATTGGTAAACATAAACAAAACCTTCTCAAATGTTGATGGCTTCACCCACGTCATGAAAACAAGCAAGAGATGTGCGGGTGTGAGGCGAAAATAATAACTGGGGAGGAAAAATTGATGCAGAGGAAAGAAAAATGGAGAAGCGCAGAAATGAGATTTTCTAGGGAAAAACTTTTTGTTGTGATTTGATTTTAAAAGAAACATATAAATAATAGAGCTGAGAAAAACATGGACTTGTAATGCTAAAAGAGTTTGTAAGGAAGAAGAGTTGGCAACAATACAGTTATAGATGTTTATAACAAAACGGTTATACAGGATTCTACCTAACAAGAATTGTATTTTATTATCTAGGTATCTAGGTAACTGTTTTGTTTTGATATGTACCTACTCCCCAACTTCCGTGCTTACCCCCAACGAAGTGCTAAGGGGACTCAAATACTTGTAGATATGTAGGTTGACTCCTACGTATAGGTACTTCAACACTACACAGAGATAAGATTACTGTATCTTTATTATTATTATTATTTATTTTCCTAGAACTTTCCTCCCCATTTGTCCGTCTATCTCTCTCAGTACCGACTCTTGCAAAGACTTCAGGTGTAGCTAGGTATTTTTGTCCCACTCATTTTCATTTTCAAACTCCTGAACAAAAATTACCTACTTCTAGAAAATAATTACCTAAAATCTTAGGTATCTAATTACCTATAGGTTTACATAATTACCCATAATGTATAGGTATTCTTTTAAAACTCCTTTTTCTAGCCGGATATGTAGACCTACTTAAAGTAGGCATTCCAGACTGGGTGGTGGGAGGGCAAATGATATATTGTCTTACACCAGTTTACACGATGTTCACGAGACCCAAGAAAAAAATGGGAGCAAAAAATAATAAACCATTTAAAAAGCACGCAAATGCAAATTTAAAGGCGCTCCCATAAAAGTTCAATTTCCTACATGTTTGAAGAATGCATGTCAGAAAATTATGCGGGACTTCCTCCCCGAAGCTAAGCTGAAAATCTTTTGAGCCGTGGGTAATTAAATTTCAACCCTACCTGAAACGTATTCAACCCTAACCTGGGTAGCATCTTCCTTGTTGGGCTACAAGAGATGTTAGAAATCATCATTATACAATATATATGTTCACTGTTTAATTACATCATACATATACATGTGATTAAGCGATTATAAAGGTGGAAAAGGTTTTCCCTGCACATGAACTACGACACTACGAGAGATTTTTCAAGAGGTTTTTGGGAGAAAGCCAGCCGTTCCAAAAACGAACCTTATCTGTGTTAGGATAAAGTTCGCCCAGAACGGTAATCGAAATAACAAGAGCCTAGCGCCTATAAATCCAATTGTGATTTGATTTTAAAAGAAACATATAAATAATAGAGCTGAGAAAAACATGGACTTGTAATGCTAAAAGAGTTTGTAAGGAAGAAGTGTTGGCAACAATACAGTAGATGTTTATAACAAAACAGTTATACAGGATTCTACCTAACAAGAATTGTATTTTATTATCTAGGTATCTAGGTAACTGTTTTGTTTTGATATGTATAGGTACCTACTCCCCAACTTCCGTGCTTACCCCCAACGAAGTGCTAAGGGGACTCAAATACTTGTAGATATGTAGGTTGACTCCTACGTATATGTACTTCAACACTACACAGAGATAAGATTACTGTATCTTTTTTCCATTAAAGATATTTCCTACATAAGCCCTGTAAGTGCTACCCTACAGGAGTCTGTAAAACCAAGAAAAATACCTACCTGCCTACAGTGCCTACCCATAGAGAGAGAGAGAGAGAGAGAGAGAGCAGAATTAATTTCTAAAAGTTTTCCAAAATTTCGACCCAAAAGATAAGTTGGTAACTTGGCACATTTGTTGTTAGATACAACACTGTGAACACTGGTTTTCAAGTTTAATAGAGTCTATCTCTATCTTTTAATAGAATGTCGGTACAATTAATGGGCATTGTTAATTGCTATTCCCATACGCATTTTAATTAGCACTACACGTATAGTAATGCAAAATGTAGCCCTACAACTATTAATATTACTAGGTTTTCCAGAGTAATAATGAATGCATAATTATTTGCATCAGCCTACCTAAATAGTATACGTATGAGTAATAATGAATGCATAATTATTTGCATCAGCCTACCTAAATAGTATACGTACTGTAATTACTCCTGGTCCTGTTTCTGCCAGAGGACCCCAAATGATGGCTGATTTACAGGTTTAAACGTTTAAACTTTTTATTTTTGTCCAAAGAATGCTAAATTTGGCTAAATTGAGTCAGTGCTATGTACAAATAATTAGGTATGTAGCATTAGCATATTATGTAACTAGCTAAATAGTATACGTACTGTAATTACTCCTGTTCCTGTTTCTGCCAGAGGACCCCAAATTATGGCTGGTTTACAGGTTTAAACTTTTTATTTTTGTCCAAAGAATGCTAAAATTGGTAAATTGAGTCAGTGCTATGTACAAATAATTATGTAGCATTAGCATATTATGTAACTAGAACTATTTTAGAATACCTACACAGTATACACAACATTGGCTAATTGGTATTTTGTTTATAGGATTACAAAGTAAGCTTTTGATGCACTTTCTTCCATTTTGGAATGGTTCTCATTTTCGTTTCCCAATTTGATGTACCCATGTACCATGGTCATGAAAAGCTTTGTGCTGTTTGCAAGAGGATAAACAGTTCGTTTCCCAATTTGATGTACCCATGTACCATGGTCATGAAAAGCTTTGTGCTGTTTGCAAGAGGATAACGATAAACAGACCTCCCCATTTGTCCGTCTATCTCTCTCAGTACCGACTCTTGCAAAGACTTCAGGTGTAGCTAGGTATTTTTGTCCCACTCATTTTCAAACTCCTGAACAAAAATTACCTACTTCTAGAAAATAATTACCTAAAATCTAGGTACCTATAGGTTAACATAATTACCCATAATGTATAGGTATTCTTTTAAAACCTTCGTTTCCCAATTTGATGTACCCATGTACCATGGTCATGAAAAGCTTTGTGCTGTTTGCAAGAGGATAACGATAAACAGAAAAAAAAGGGAACTTGATATCCGCAGAAAATTGGTCGTAACGAGGAAAAAGTAGCTAGGAAAAAAAAGAGGAATTCGTAAAAAAAAAGTACAAACATGTTTTATGGTTTTAGAATGTCAGCTTCAATATAACTAATTTCTTTCTCTTTGGATGTTGGGAAAACATGACAAATTAAATTTTTCTTTCTGCTAGAGAAAGAAGCATAGGTAGGTAGAAGGGCGGAGAAAACAGTTGGAGAAAATGGAGGAGAGAAAGACGAGGCAGAAAATACGTACAAAGTAGACGGAAAGAAAAATGTTTGTAAGTAATTATAGTTGTAATAAACTTTTAATTAATTTGTTTTTGAAGTTCGAAGAAACGTAAAAAAAAAAAAAAGTACAAACATGTTTTATGGTTTTAGAATGTCAGCTTCAATATAACTAATTTCTTTCTCTTTGGATGTTGGGGAAAACATGACAAATTAAATTTTTCTTTCTGCTAGAGAAAGAAGCATAGGTAGAAGGGCGGAGAAAACAGTTGGAAAAAATGGAGGAGAGAAAGACGAGGCAGAAAATACCAGAAAATTGGTCGTAACGAGGAAAAAGTAGCTAGGAAAAAAAAGAGGAATTCGTAAAAAAAAAGTACAAACATGTTTTATGGTTTTAGGATGTCAGCTTCAATATAACTAATTTCTTTCTCTTTCGATGTTGGGAAAACATGACAAATTAAATTTTTCTTTCTGCTAGAGAAAGAAGCATAGGTAGAAGGGCGGAGAAAACAGTTGGAA
>NW_007377891.1:139952-198643 GCF_000475195.1 Diaphorina citri | reverse complement strand
AGAAGCACTCTAACCAGCCTAATTAACATGGAGAGTAAAGCGTCTGCTTTATAAGCTCTAGGTCACAGGGTGAACTTTATGCTAGAGATAGATAAGGTTCGTTCTCGGAACGGCTGGCTTTCTCCTATCCTGGCTTTCTCCTATCCAGTCCTCCTTCTCTGATCGATTTCGAGACGACAAGACCTCCATTGTTACAGTTCCCCCTATCAAACCCCTACAAGAAAGCACTCTCATTTCACATGAGTATGATAGGTAAGATGAGCTGGTACTGATATCTGGTTATGTCCTTGTTTCTTTAGCAGAAGAACGCGGGCAACTAAATAGTCCCTGACGAAGCAGTAGGGGTTAGGTGGTAAATTCGTAGAAGCTTAACCCATCCTTTAGGGCTGTTTGAATGGGACATGTCTTTCATTTACAAGTCTTTTAAGGGCTTGAAAGTCGCTTATGGGCCAAAGCGCCTTTTAAGGTCCCAAGAGCGTTTCAAGGGACCATGCGTACTGATATCTGGTTATGTCCTTGTTTCTTTAGCAGAAGAACGCGGGCAACTAAATAGTCCCTGACAAAGCAGTAGGGGTTAGGTGGTAGATTCGTAGAAGCTTAACCCATCCTTTAGGGCTGTTTGAATGGGACATGTCTTTCATTTACAAGTCTTTTGAGGGCTTAAAAGTCGCTTATGGGCCAAAGCGCCTTTTAAGGTCCCAAGAGCGTTTCAAGGGACCATGCGCTTTTAAAGGGCCCAGGATCTTTTAAGGACCAAAGAGCCTTTTAAGAGACCATGCGTTTTTAAAGGACCCAAGAGGCTTTAAAGGACCCAAGAGGCCCTTTTTAAGGTCCCAAGCTTCTTTTAAGTCCCAAGAGCGTTTGAAGGGACCATGCGCCTTTCAAGGGTCCAAGCTCTTTTTTAAGGTCCTAAGAGCGTTTCAAGGGACCATGCGCTTTTAAAGGGCCCAGGACCTTTTAAGGACCAAAGAGCCTTTTAAGGGACCATGCGTTTTTAAAGGACCCAAGAGGCTTTAAAGGACCCAAGAGGCCCTTTTTAAGGTCCCAAGCTTCTTTTAAGTCCCAAGAGCATTTGAAGGGACCATGCGCCTTTCAAGGGTCCAAGCTCTTTTTTAAGGTCCTAAGAGCGTTTCAAGGGACCATGCGTTTTTAAAGGGCCCAGGATCTTTTAAGGACCAAAGAGCCTTTTAAGGTCCCAAGCTCCCTTTTAAAGACCCAAGAGACTACATCTTAATCCTAAATTAGACCATTACAAGTCAACTCACTAGATAATATTGGTGACCTCAGCTTTCCTCAGCTCCGTGCTGTTGATTCGAACCTTAGTAGGATTGATGAGTAGTTTGAACAGTCTTTGCTTCTTATAGATAACCTTCGTGTGATAGATGTCCCGAATATTGGTGGACGCTTGGTTCAAAGTTTCATCATCTTCCATTTCATACACGAAATGACGCATGAAGCTTTCCCTCACCTGCAAAAGAACACATACAAATTAGATTAGAAACAACATAATGCTGGTCATCTTTCTGGTTTTCATCTTTGGCTCTCTTCACAAGGGTCCTAATACACGTATGTATTTGTATTTTATTACACTATCCTTTGAACTGGCATAAAATGAACACAATTGGAATATTCCAAGCACAAAACCGAAAAAAAAACTTCCGACTCTACCGGGTATCGAACCCGGGATCTCCGACGTACAAGCCTAGTGTGGTACCCACTCGGAAACGGAGGGTGCTTCAGGGTTAACATGGGGAACTTTACCCTTTCTTTCTAGATGAGTATGTGAAGTAAAAAATGGGGAGTCCAGAATTATTTGTGGAATAGGGCCCCTATATCCTTTTAACACTTGAAGGTAGTATTAATGATTTTTTTTTCTTCTCTCTAGCACACCTCTCACCACAGGAACATCAGTGCTAGGTCTGGTATTCAATGGTAATTCTCCGCGCTTTTTTTTCGAACAACTTTTATTCATTCCCTACTTGGGTGTTTACTCAAATTTTGCACGTTTGTCTACGTTTACCCAATTCTTATTTGGAATTTTAGGACGATCCCTTTATTTAGATCTGAAGTCAGCGTTTTCTTGAAATGTTGTAATATTTTTACCAATGTTAAGATGTGCTTAAAGCTCAAGACAGGAAAGTTGTATATTATCTATTCTCATCAAATCCAATATGTAATCCACTTTTTCTACAATATTCATAAAGTTCCAGTGGTCGCTAAAGAAATCAAAAATGCAGTTCGAAAGGTACCTAATACATGAAATAAAATAGATTTAAAGAGTTAAATTTAAGTTTTTTTTTTTTTAAATTTTAATTGGATTTTCTATTTCTTTTATAAGC
This sequence comes from Diaphorina citri, assembly GCF_000475195.1. Classification (NCBI taxonomy): domain Eukaryota; kingdom Metazoa; phylum Arthropoda; class Insecta; order Hemiptera; family Psyllidae; genus Diaphorina; species Diaphorina citri. Next base: position 196,304 of record NW_007377891.1, on the reverse strand, counting down.
AGAAAAAAATGCTACAAACAACTTGTCTCATGTTATGAGATTCAAAACTGTACAAAGGTAACTACCTATTAGCAAAACAATTAATTATGTCCTGGGGATGACCCTGTTTCACATTCGCAATTCGCGAAAAAATAAAAGGGAGTACGGAGTATAGAAGTAAAGATAAAAGACTTGATGAAGAGGCACGTTTGTTAAAGTTAAATGACTTAACACAGAGGTTGTAAAAGACAAGAAAAGATTACTTGAAGGGGGGAAAATGGACAAACAGCAACACAAGCTGAGGTAAATTTTCGAGTAAGATATTTTTCTCAAAGAAATAGACCGATATAAATATTGAACGAAATCAATGCCAAAGGACGAGTAAAGGAAAGATTGAATGAAAGAAAAAAAAACGTGTATAAAACGACCCAGACATATCTTAGAGATCATCAGTAAGGTACACAAAGGTAAAATATCAGTCAAAGAATCTGATTCTCGGTTATTATGAAAGCTTGGCTTTCTTTTCAGGTACTTGCGATTCGAACTCGTCCATAACAGAACTCAATAGATCATCTCCCTCTTCCTCAAGGTCCATAAAGTAATCCGAAATGTTCTTCTGAGATGGATCCTGAAATGAAGAATATTTGTAACATAAAGGCCCGTTCCCACTTGTAACATAAAGCCCCGTTCCCACTTGTTGTCCGGAAAAAGAAATCATGTCGTGTGTATGGGAACACTCATTTAAATTACATTGCCTACAAGGACATTCAGAAAAAAAATCGAATGAAACTCACAAGTAGGAACGGGGCTTAAATTATTAGGCTGTCGAGGTAATGGCCTATAACTGGCGTAGTCGGGTTTGTTGATTACAACTTCTACATCTACCTGCCTCTGTGCTGTGGTATCAGAGTCCACTGTAAGACTAAAATGAGCATTACTACACCACTGGTGTTGGTGTAAGACAAAAATATCTAGTTTATTGAAGAAATTTCAATGAAGGAAGGGGGACAAGATCAGAGAAAACCAGCCGTTCCGAAAACGAACCTTATCTGTTTATCATAAAATCCGCCCTGGGCGGGAATCCAACGTCAAAACAGCAAAAAATCATATTTAGGTAAAAGGTCGAAAATTCAATTTTCATTTGCCACTCTTTTTTCAGCTCTTCAACGTGAAAACTTTACCGGGATCCGGAGAGCAATGGGTATCCGGTATAGCAAGACTGTTTAGAGTTATCCGGCTGTAAGAATAAAATGGGAATTTTGATGGTATTAGGTATAAATGCTGGTTACAAATGTGAAATGTCCCACTAAAAACACTACACTTACTATTACGATTTGAGTATCCTTGCTGAGTCCGGCCCTGTTGAGAACATCCAGTTTAGTCATGACCAGGGGCCATAGATAGTCATCGGCTGTTTGTTTGGCCACCAGGTACTGAATGAGGACACTGTCCTGCTGTCCTATACGATGGGCACGATCCTCAGCCTGCGTGAGAATCTGGGGGAGAGAACATGAAAAAAGCCATTAATATAGCATCCACAACCTGTCATTCTAACAAAATAATTTATTTGAGTTCATGATTTATTTAAATCTGTTTCTTAGAATATCTTTTATTTGTTGTGATGTTAGACTAGAAGAATAGTTGTTAGAGTAGAAAATAATTACGTCTGCCTTGTAAGCGCTAGGCCAAGGGTTCGATTCCCGCCCGGGGCGGATTTTATCCAAACAGATAATGTTCATTCTTGGAAGGACTGGCTTTCTCCTATCCTGTCTTCCTTCTATTTTCGCTTTCGGGATGATAAGATCTTAAGCAGTTACAGTTCCCTCTATCAAACCTCTTTGCAGCCTTGAGTTGTTTGGTGATTTTAGTCATGAGATCGTACGACGTGATGACAACCATAGGATCGACAAATTCATCCTTGCCAGAGTTAATCACATAGATGCTGGACCCAGGAACGTGAGGTAAGTGGGTTCGAATCTCTTCATCCCACTGAAATCTGAAAACAAGATGGGCAGTAGAAATAATTATTCAGAAGCCACGATAATGAAAAAGAAATCTCCTTGTGTTTAACCTAACTTTATACTATAGGTAATAACACTGGTCACTGCTCAAATTTTGAAAGCTCCCTTTTTGCGTTTAACCAACTTATAATAACACTGGTCACTTCTCATTTGTGACAGCTCCTTTTTTGTATCAATTTTCCATTGACGTGACTTCTGAATAAGTACCAAAACTTTACCAGATTGTATCAAAATAATAAACTACTAAAAAGCCGTTGAAATATTTGCAATCGAAAAACGAGTACAAATTTTTGTCGATGGTGGGATTCGAACCCGGGACCTTCTGAGGTTAGCATCTATACCACAGCACAGAGGCAGGTAGATGTAGAAGTTGTAATCAACAAACCCGACTACGCCAGTTATAGGCCATTACCCCGACGGCCTAATAATTTAAGGCCCCTTTCCACTTGTTGTGAGTTTCATCCGAATTTTTTCCCGTATGTCCTTGTAGGCAATAGGCAATGCAATTTCAATGAGAGTGTTCCCAGACACACGACACGATTTTTTTCTCCAGTGGGAACGGGCCTTTATGTTATAAAAATTCTTCATTTCAGGATCCATCTCAGAAGAACATTTCGGATTACTTTATGGACCTTGAGGAAGAGGGAGATGATCTGTTGAGTTCTGTTATGGACGAGTTCGAATCGCAAGTACCTGAAAAGAAAGCCAAGCTTTCATAGTAACCGATAATCAGATTCTTTGACTGATATTTTACCTTTGTGTACCTTACTGATGATCTCTAAGATATGTCTGGGTCATTTTATACACGTTTTTTTCTTTCATTCAATCTTTCCTTTACTCGTCCTCTGGCATTGATTTCTTTCAATATTTATATCGGTCTATTTCTTTGAGAAAAATATCTTACTCGAAAATTTACCTCAGCTTGTATTGTTGTTTGTCCATTTTCCCCCCTTCAAGTAATCTTTTCTTGTCTTTTACAACCTCTGTGTTAAGTCATTTAACTTTTACAAACGTGCCTCTTCATCAAGTCTTTTTTTTTATCTTTACTTCTATAGTCTGTACTCCCTTTTATCTTGTGTTGCTGTTTGTCCATTTTCCCCCCTTCAAGTAATCTTTTCTTGTCTTTTACAACCTCTGTGTTAAGTCATTTAACTTTTACATCAAGTCTTTTATCTTTACTTCTATACTCTGTACTCCCTTTTATTTTTTCGCGAATTGCGAATGTGAAACAGGGTCATCCCCAGGACATAATTAATTGTTTTGCTGATAGGTATTTTTTCGCGAATTGCGAATGTGAAACAGGGTCATCCCCAGGACATAATTAATTGTTTTGCTAATAGGTAGTTACCTTTGTACAGTTTTGAATCTCATAACATGAGACAAGTTGTTTGTAGCATTTTTTTCTGCTTATAAAAGAAATAGAAAATCCAATTAAAATTAAAAAAAAACTTAAATTTAACTCTTTAAATCTATTTTATTTAATGTATTAGGTACCTTTCGAACTGCATTTTTGATTGCTTTAGCGACCACTGGAACTTTATGAATATTGTAGAAAAAGTAGATTACGTATTGAATTTGATGAGAATAGATAATATACAACTTTCCTGTCTTGAGCTTTAAGCACATCTTAACATTGGTAAATATTACAACATTTCAAGAAAACGCTGACTTCAGATCTAAATAAAGGGATCGTCCTAAAATTCCAAATAAGAATTGGGTAAACGCAGACAAACGTGCAAAATTTGAAAGTTGTTCGAAAAAAACGTTTCCCTCAAATTGTGCGGTAACTAATGTTTCCCTCAAAGCTACTCAAACACGAAAAGGGGAAACAGGTTTCCATGGTAACCATGAGATTTTCACATCTCAAATATTGGGAGGGGAGGAGGTGTTGGGTGGAAAATATCTTAGCTGAAGGGGGATATGGGATGGGAGGGGGTGAAGTGGGTAGGAATATGGGGTGGGGGATATGGGAGGTGATAGTGGGGTGAGAAGTAATCAATGGTCCAGAGCTATCAGATGAGAAGCAGCCTCCGCGAATTAATCCCAACGTAAGTATTTTTCCCATTTTATTTTATTTTTAAAAATAATATTTAGGTTTTATTTCTCCTTTTATTGTTACACTTTCATATTTATTTAATTTTCATGCTAAGCTATTATTATATTGATTTTTCATGCGTAATATTTTACAAACACATTCTATCCCCTTTATTTGTATCCCTCCCTTCAGAAAGGGAATTTGTCTTACCATCCCTCTCTTTGGTACTTTGTAGTTCTAGAATTTTCCATTCCCTTCGCGTCGTTTCGATCATAGACGAGACATTGATAGGTAGTCAGGGAGGTATGGGGGTCGAAGGAAAAATATGATTTTCAATCAGTAATGTAAATACCCTTACATGTTACCTTATCTTCTTATCTCCCTACATCCTTTACAGCCTCCCCTACTACCTCCAGACCTTCTTTATCTCTCACCTCCCTTTCTCCTTCCTTCTCTCTACCCCTTAGTATCTTTCTCTTTCCCTCTCTATTTCATCAATTCTCTCCCCTCCTTTTCTCTTATTTTTCTTTTCTTTCTCCTCCCCCCTCCCTAAACATCATTACCCTCTCTCTATTTTCCCTCGTTATCTATCACTCTCTCTTTCTCTCTCTCGCTCTCTCTTCCTCTCTCTCATCATAATACTCAATTTCTTAATCAATTTTAACTTACTTCGCAGGTATGTTGGGATTATGGACTCCCAGACATTGTCTCGCTTTAACGCAAGCCTCTGCCTTCATTTCCTTCCCTCTCTGGAGCTACCAATTCTCACACCGGTTTAACCCTCGCGTCAACCACGGGGTCTCAACGGTTCATTAGTCCGGCATCGAACATGCTGGGCAGGAAGCAGAGTCTGAAGGGCAACGACCTCATCTTGGCCGACTACGGGCCGGAAGAGTGTCACAATGAGAGCGCGGACATTGAATGGGTCAATAAGGTGAGTCATTAAGGTGTGTCCACACATAGTCGACCGGCCGTCAATTGATGTCGACTGAACCGTCCACAGTCCACACTGCCTCGACAACATAGATTTAGCTCGTCGATCGACGAACGGTCGACTTTGTTTGGACACACCTTTACACATTTTCATCAGTAAACGGCTTCTTCAAATTGATTCCAAGGGCAAGGTAAACCTAAACCTTTTGACAAATTTCGTGTGCCTGAGGGCATGTGATGTGCTCCAGTAGTGGGAACACTATCATTTAAATTGCATTGCCTACAAGAATATTTTGTGTCGTTGGAAAAAAAAAGTAGTGTCTCGGGAAATAACTTAGGTGAAGGGGGATATGGGATGGGAGGGGGTGAAGTGGGTAGGAATATGGGGTGGGGGATATGGGAGGTGATAGTGGTGGTGAGAAGTAATCAATGGTCCAGAGCTATCAGATGAGGAGAAGCAGCCTCCGCGAATTAATCCCAACGTAAGTATTTTTCCCATTTTATTTTATTTTTAAAAGTAATATTTAGGTTTTATTTCTCCTTTTATTATGTTATATTATCATATTTATTAAATTTTCATGCTAAGCTATTATTATATTGAATTTTCATGCTAAGCTAAATGGTATTTTCAAACTTATTTTTTGGTAATATTTTACAAACACATTCTATCCCCTTTATTTGTATCCCTCCCTTCAGAAAGGGAATTTGTCTTACCATCCCTCTCTTTGGTACTTTGTAGTTCTAGAATTTTCCATTCCCTTCGCGTCGTTTCGATCATAGACGAGACATTGATAGGTAGTCAGGGAGGTATGGGGGTCGAAGGAAAAATATGATTTTCAATCAGTAATGTAAATACCCTTACATGTTACCTTATCTTCTTATCTCCCTACATCCTTTACAGCCTCCTTTGTAGTTCTAGAATTTTCCATTCCCTTCGCGTCGTTTCGATCATAGACGAGACATTGATAGGTAGTCAGGGAGGTATGGGGGTCGGAGGAAAAACATGATTTTCAATCAGTAATGTAAATACCCTTACATGTTACCTTATCTTCTCATCTTCCTACATCCTTTACAGCCTCCCCTACTACCTCCAGACCTTCTTTATCTCTCACCTCCCTTTCTCCTTCCTTCTCTCTACCCCTTAGTATCTTTCTCTTTCCCTCTCTATTTCATCAATTCTCTCCCCTCCTTTTCTCTTATTTTTCTTTTCTTTCTCCTCCCCCCTCCCTAAACATCATTACCCTCTCTCTTTTTCCCCTCGTTATCTATCACTCTCTCTTTCTCTCTCACACACACTCTCTCTCTCGCTCTCTCTTCCTCTCTCTCATCATAATACTTAATTTCTTAATCAATTTTCTTAACTTACTTCGCAGGTATGTTGGGATTATGGATTCCCAGACATTGTCTCACTATCTCCACGCAGACCTCTGCCTTCATTTCCTTCCCTCTCTGGAGCTACCAATTCTCACACCGGTTTAACCCTTAGGGTTAGGTGGTAGAGAACGCCTAAGGCGTTAACCTCGCCTAGTGGTTGCCTTCCACTCAAGAGTCTATTATTATTATTATTATTTACCGTATGAATGAATAGGCAAAGAACAGGGGGAGAGTGCTTTTACATTTTCATTCGCTTTTGTCTGAATTCTACCTATAACTAACTGAAAAATTTCTCTCTTTATTCCCGCAGGTATTACGAGTGGTCCTGATGCAGTTAGAACACATGTTCCTTTCACAATGTTGTTGGTTTCACCCATGTCTGGGATGTGGTATTTGCTGGTCCAAGTGTAACTTTTCTGTACAGATGATTTCTTTGAATAATAGTTTGTTTTGTTTGCACTCTGATTATTGCTCTGAGATGGGGTAGATACAGACTTGGAATAGGTTGAAGCATTGGATTTGTAAAATGTGGAAACATTACTAGAGGACTGCCCCTGAACTGTTGCTTTTGATGCTGTTGCTGTTAGAGGTGGGACATTTTGACTTTTCAGTGCTCTTATTTGTAATGCTCTTTGCTTGTTTGCTTCAATACGTTTTTTCTGCTCTTCAGTCAGAACAGAGGCCATGTTTGCATATCACTGTGAGTAGTACAAATAGTAATCTGCAAATGTAAGTAAAACGAGGAGAAAGAACTTAAAAAGGGTGGGGATAAGTACTTCTAAGTGAATACCATTGGTGATAAGAAAATGTTCTATTCATAATAAATGTTGTGCCTGTTGCTTTTGATGCTGTTGCTGTTAGAGGTGGGACATTTTGACTTTTCAGTGCTCTTATTTGTAATGCTCTTTGCTTGTTTGCTTCGATACGTTTTTTCTGCTCTTCAGTCAGTACAGAGGCCATGTTTGCTTATCACTGTGAGTAGTACAACTAGTAATCTGCAAATGTAAGTAAAACGAGGAGAAAGATCTTAAAAAGGGTGGGGATAAGTACTTCTAGGTGGATACCATTGGTAATAAGAAAATGTCCTATTCATAATAAATGTTGTGCTCTCATGATTGTGGAAGGTCTAGGTACTATAACCTACAAGTGGACTTGAATATCTTAGCTCTATGACCTGGGTCTTTTATCACAGAGCAATGTTAAGTAGGTGATGATTATCTCCAACTGACAGATTAAATTGTCCATGTCTAGAGCAAAGTAAAGAGGAAAGATACCTAGGTACTATCAAGATGTAGGGTATGTAATAGACTAGGTACCTACTCTACTGTGATACTTACTAAAACCTAATATGGTCAAACAGAATACAGAATAATGTAGTGGTGATAGAAGGAGGTATCATTAGCCTGGTGGATAATTCAACCCAGCTGCTGAAAAATTAAAAATTCAAATTCACCTCAAAACTCCTTTTTCTAAACTCAAATTACAAGAGATTTCTTGAGTTGAGATTATCCAAATCCAAAAGTTTACTCAAAACTTTTCCATTTTTCAAAACTTTTTTTTTTCTTCAGATTTTCAAAATATTCCCGCTACAAATCTATCAGCTGACTTGCCAACGAGTAAACAAAAACCGCCAACGAAAAATTCTAGAACCTGCCCGCGAATTTTTAAAAAAGAGATAAGTTTAAAAAGTAGGCTTTTGGATTTTTGCCTTTCAATATTTTAATTTTTTTACTTTCTCCTATCCTGTCTTCCTTCTCTCTTTGATTTTGGGATGATAAGACCATAGCAGTTACAGTTCCCTCTGTCAAACCTCTTTAAAAAAAAAAAAAATATATCACCTAGTTACCTTGTGTACTTTGAAAATACTAAGAAATGAAAAGAACCAATGAATAAATAAACATAAAAAAGTCAATTAATATTAATAACAGCTTTTTCCAATTAATAAATAAGAATAGCTGTTTCTTAGTCTGACTGGGGGATTGTACTCAGGGAGGATACTAGCCTGAAATTTCCCTTGCTAAAGAAATAGTGAAGGTTGAGTGCAAAGTGCATCCATTCGTTTTTTTTTTTTTTTTTTTTTATTAGACCAAAACCAAAAATCATCCCACAGCAATCATTTTAGCTAGGGCTGATTGAGAGACTGGTGAAAAATACAGATACAGATCAAAAATACAGTCTGAACATGGGAAAAGGCAAAGAAGAAAAAGAAGAAGTTTCCAATTACATAAAAAAAGTGATGTGGAGCTCAAACTTTGTAATTTAAGTCTAAAATATGTTTTTGATGGACAGTATGGACCACAATGATTGAAGTTTTTTGAAAAAATATAAGATCAGAAACATACCTACCATGTAATGTGATTATACACCTACCTAATTATTTGTTTCAGGGCTTGTGTCAAGTGTGTGTACCAAGAAGATCTTAAACATAACGTTAATTAGTCTGAATAGGCCTGATAAAATCAATGCCATTAATTTGAAAACCTTGGATGCTCTCCAGGAAAATATCAAAAGGTTTGAGGATGATACAGAATCACCCCTGGCAATTTTATATGGCCAAGAAGGGAATTTCTGCTCAGGTTTTGATTTGCATGAATTAGATGAGAACCCTGATACAAAACTATTTGATGACTTCAGAGAGGTAACACATAATGATGTATATTATTGTTTCCTAGTTTAAGATTTAAAAAATGTCTGGTGTAACCACTTAGCTCTTGTGTCAAAACTACATCTGTGATTATTCTGTTTACATATTAAATTTACCTAATTACATATTTTACTACTAATTACATACTGTACTTGAAAAATTGCCCATTAAATATGACCCTTCAAAAACAAGTTTAGTTTTAATTGGAATGTTTGTTATCTTACAGTTTCTACAGAAGCCAGCAAAGAAGCCAATTATAGCTGCTATCACTGGCTATGCTGTAGGACAAGGACTTGATCTTGCACTTTGGTGTGATCTTAGATTTGTTGAAGAAAATGTTCTAATGGGATTCTACAACAGACGTTTTGGTAATGGTTTTTTTTTATGATTCTAATGTGGGTGGGTGTGAATTTATACAAAGTGTATCTCAAGGACAGTTTGTTATCAAGTGGTGTAGTTTTGTATGCATTACATGTTCCAAGGACTCAACTGAAACACAGTTTAAGGGACAATCTATCAAGAGATTTGGGTATTTGTGATTATCTTGTAAATGTTAAGAATACCTACAATGTACATTTCTGAAATTTTGAGTTCTGTACTTAATGTAATAGAAAGTTGTGTGATTCTAACACCAGATTTTTCTTGCAGCGATTCCTACATGTGATGTTACTATAAGAAGACTAGGTCAAATGATAGGTACTTCAAGAACAATGGACATGATATCACTGGGACGACATATTACTGCTAGGGAAGCCTTGGACTGGGGACTTTGCAACAAGATGGTGAACTGTGGAACAGGTAATGTCCATAATGTAACTTTTCTTTTTGTTCAACAGATTTTACCAACCAAAATGGTAGGTACTTAATTACAATGCCATGATTACATGTTTGTCATTGGTTGTTGCTTTGTGGTAACCTGGTAACCTAATTATAGGAAGTGGAATTTTAGTACATTAGGCCAAAGGCCCCTGCTGATGCTGTTGTCTCATTGGAACATTACCTCCTCCTGCCTCTCAGGGATCTTAGGAGGGAAAATCAAACATCTTCATTGTGCTTAGCTTTATAGTTTTGTTGAACATTTTCAGCTGTTGGAGAGGCCATGACTAGAGCTATTCAAATGTCAAAATTAAGTCAAAGTATGCTTGCTGATAGAGCTACAGTTCTATCTGAATGTGAAACTTGTAGAGAAGAATGGATGTCAGAAAGGAAACATTACATAGGAATTTCATTTGAGGTAAGAAATTTATAGGACTTATCAGCACATTACTAGGTAATTTCCTGTTTGTGGTCACTACTATACCTATGATTATTAATATTATTTCAAATTATTGCCCAAGGATTTTTTTTTTTTTACAGTTGAAATTTTTGCAAAAGAAAAAAAAAGCCAAAAATGGCCACTTGGTCCATAGACCTTTTCCTATCTGTAAAATCTTAGAGAATTCACATATTCCTAGCCAAGAGTTATAACATCATAGTATGTAATCATGTTACTTTTTCCCATCTTGTTTCAGAAATCTAAGACTTTGATTCGGCAATTTATTAGGGGAGAATATGGGCACCATGGATCTTTCAAAAATAGTCACATTACAGACAGTTTAGACTTCTTGAAAAATTAAGATTAAACTGTAAACTGGTATGAAAAGATAAGATGGAAGTGTAGGTAGGTGTAAGAGGAATTAGACCTTTATTTTTATGTTATAGCATTAAAACTAAGACAGTACCTACATGTTCAAAAAAAAAAAGACAATTCTCTTTAACTTTTAAGTCATTGGGATGAAATTTGAGAAATCCTTAAACAAGTTATACCCAAATAAATCATACAAAAACAAATATCTTTATCCTGGTGGGATAATGTTCGTTCTTGGAACAGCTGGCTTTCTCCTATCCTGTCTTCCTTCTCTCTTTGATTTTGGGATGATAAGACCATAGCAGTTACAGTTCCCTCTGTCAAACCTCTTTAAAAATGTCCCTCTGTCAAAGTTACCTTGTGTACTTTGAAAATACTAAGAAATGAAAAGAACCAATGAATAAATAAACATAAAAAAGTCAATTAATATTAATAACAGCTTTTTCCAATTAATAAATAAGAATAGCTGTTTCTTAGTCTGACTGGGGGATTGTACTCAGGGAGGATACTAGCCTGAAATTTCCCTTGCTAAAGAAATAGTGAAGGTTGAGTGCAAAGTGCATCCATTCGTTTTTTTTTTTTTTTTTTTTTTTTTTTTTTTTTTTTTTTTTTTTTTTTTACCAAAACCAAAAATCACCCCACAGCAATCATTTTAGCTAGGGCTGATTGAGAGACTGGTGAAAAATACAGATACAGATCAAAAATACAGTCTGAACATGGGAAAAGGCAAAGAAGAAAAAGAAGAAGTTTCCAATTACATAAAAAAAGTGATGTGGAGCTCAAACTTTGTAATTTAAGTCTAAAATATGTTTTTGATGGACAGTATGGACCACAATGATTGAAGTTTTTTGAAAAAATATAAGATCAGAAACATACCTACCATGTAATGTGACCCCCCCCCCAAATTGTTTGAAGTTTTTTTCCTCCACAAACATTAGATATATACATATTGGACCCACTGAACCAAGGGCATCCCTATGATTGTTTCTCCTACTCTTCAAAAGTCATGTAAATGCATCTAGCGAAAAGTGCAATAATCAAACATATTACATTACATTGAAATAGAAAACAAAATAAAAAATGTTGGTTACAGACTCCTCAGTAACAAAATCAACAGTTTGAACCACATCGTGACTTAGAGAAAATGTGTTGATGGATTGTTTTGTTTTTAAAAAGTTTGTGGAGAAAGATGAGAAAAGTGCAATAATCAAACATATTACATTACATTGAAATAGAAAACAAAATAAAAAATGTTGGTTACAGACTCCTCATTAACAAAATCAACAGTTTGAACCACATCGTGACTTAGAGAAAATGTGTTGATGGGTTGTTTTGTTTTTAAAAAGTTTGTGGAGAAAGATATTTATGAAGTGATGTTTTCTTGTCCATTTGCTTGTTCAGATGCTTTCATTACATAAGGCAGATCTGGTGGGGAGGAATAAGGAGTCAGTTCCAAAGGTTCAAATTCACCATTCTCTTGTCTAAAAGCCAAGCCAACCAAAGCAGGACTTTGAGCTTTTGCTACTGCAGATGTAAGGCCATACTCTTGCAGTAAATTTCCTTCCTCCATTTCTCTATTATCCTTGTTGAATAATTTTTGATCCTTGGGTGGAACCTTTGTGATACCTAGAACCCAATCAAATTGAATGTTGTAATAATTGTAACATTACCAAAGTAACAGTATCTAGGAAAGGATTAGTTATTTACTTTAATTACACAAAAAACTAAATTAAAAACTGTTTTGATCCTTGGGTGGAACCTTTGTGATACCTAGAACCCAATCAAATTGAATGTTGTAATAATTGTAACATTACCAAAGTAACAGTAGGTATCTAGGAAAGGATTAGTTATTTACTTTAATTACACAAAAAAACTAAATTAAAAACTGTAATAATTGTAACATTACCAAAGTAACAGTATCTAGGAAAGGATTAGTTATTTACTTTAATTACACAAAAAACTAAATTAAAAACTCTTGTTTCATTCACATACCTTCAATTATCTTTTTCAACTCATAAACAGTGGTAGTTTTGCGGCCCGCCAACTCTCTACCTTGGTCTCTTGCGGCCCTCGGGTGCCCTAAGGTTGGACAACCCTGGTCTAGGTACTATAACCTACAAGTGGACTTGAATGTCTTAGCTCTATTACCTGGGTCTTTTATCATAGAGCAATGTTAAGTAGGTGATGATTATCTCCAACTGACAGATTAAATTGTCCATGTCCAGTGTCCAGAGCAGAGTCAAGAGGGAAGATACCTACTATCAAGATGTAGGATATGTAATAGACTAGGTACTCTACTGTGATACTTACTAAAACCCAATATGGTCAAACAGAATACAGAATAACTTTTAATGTAGTGGTGATAGAAGTAGGTATCGGTGGCCTGGTGGATAATTCAACCCAGCTGCTGAAAAATTAAAAATTCAAATTCACCTCAAAACTCCTTTTCCTAAACTCAAATTACAAGAGATTACTTGAGTTGAGATTATCCAAATCCAAAAGTTTACTCAAAACTTTTCCACTTTTCAAAACTTTTTTTTTCTTCAGATTTTCAAAATATTCCCGCTACAAATCTATCAGCTGACTTGCCAACGAGTAAACAAAAACCGCCAACGAAAAGTTTCTAGAACCTGCCCGCGAATTTTTAAAAAAGAGATAAGTTTAAAAAGTACCTACTAAAAGTAAAGTAGGCTTTTGGATTTTTGCCTTTTAATTTTTTTACTTTTTTATTATCATTTAATTTTAAATCTTTCACGGTATCTATTAATCCAATATGAAAATCCTTTGTGTGTTTGCATTACTCTACACTGTAGCTGTGTCAAGTGAAAATATTTATTCTAGGGAGTCCAATGTCCGTTTCAAATCCCAACTTGATGTAGAACCAAATATTCAACTGAGGCATCTGGATAACCCTTTTAGGATGGGAAAACTAAATCTACTGTGGAAGAAAGCACAAGTGGTAAGGTTAACAATTAATTGAAATATTTTGATGATTAGGATCTTCACATCCCCTTTGTTTGATGACTACCTTGGGTGCAGTCCTACATATCTACTACCTACTGGACTCCGCACAGGAATTTTGTTAGGACCCTTTTAGGATGGGAAAACTAAATCTACTGTGGAAGAAAGCACAAGTGGTAAGGTTAACAATTAATTGAAATATTTTGATGATTAGCATCAAACTTTTTCTGGTATTTGAACTATGTATGACATCTTCATATTCCGTTTGTTTGATGACTTCCTTGGGTGCAGTCCTACATACCTACTGGACTCCGCACAGGAATTTTGTTAGAACAGTCCCCCATTTCAATGTAATAGACTACCTTGATGTGATTCATTCATTTGTGGACCTTGGATTTTACCTTTTTGATGATTCAGGCATTTACCTAATTCTTTGTTTGAATTTCACAGAGACTGTCAGAACCAAAGCTCAAATCAATCTACAATGAACTGAAAATTCATGATAAGGAGGAAATTCTGTTCAAGAAAGTCAAGGCTGATGGGTTAGATCCTGATGGACAGAGAGAGGGAATCCTGAGGAAAAGACTTGTTGGAATCATGAGTACTTATGGACTCTTGGAACATTTTGAAGACATTCAGGGAGAAAAAATCAAGTTGGACACAGATGATAATGCACCAGTCCATAAGCCTAGAGCTGTATTTAAGGATAAAAAGTTGAACAAGCTCTGGGAAAAGGCTGAACATTCAGGATTCACATGTAAGAATGTTAAATTCAATAACCAAGAATTATAAGATAAGACTATTATTTCAAGAGGTGTGTGCATGTGTGTGATTAAGATGTTTTTCTTGTTTAATAGTTATTTTACATTACTGTACTATTGCCAATTTTTTTTAGTGGTGGGAGATTTACCTTCCATTTAGTGAAAAGCTATCCACATCCTCACATTAACCTCACCCAGCCTGAGTTGGGGTAGGAAAAGCCAGCAGCATGTGATAGGTGACCAGCCTTGAGTTGTTTGGTGATTTTAGTCATGAGATCGTACGACGTGATGACAACCATAGGATCGACAAATTCATCCTTGCCAGAGTTTATTACATAGATGCTGGACCCAGGAACGTGAGGTAGGTGGGTTCGGATCTCTTCATCCCACTGAAATCTGAAAACAAGATGGGCAGTAGAAATAATTATTCAGAAGCCACGATAATGAAAAAGAAATCTCCTTGTGTTTAACCTAACTTTATACTATAGGTAATAACACTGGTCACTGCTCAAATTTTGAAAGCTCCTTTTTGCGTTTAACCAACTTAAGTATAATAACAATGGTCACTGCTCATTTGTGACAGGTCCTTTTTGTATCAATTTTCCATTGATGTGACTTCTGAACAAGTACCAAAACTTTACCAGATTGTATCAAAATAATAAACTAGGTACTAAAAAGTCTACTAATCTATACTTGGAATTACCTCATGGATGCAGGACACATGATTAGGAGAGGCCAATCTTCTCTGTAATAATCAGCTATGCCAAGCGCCTGTATGGTTTTACCCAGTCCCATGTCATCTGCAATAATACAGCGCCCATTTTTGGACACACCAAACCTGAAAAAAAATGAGCAGAAATATGTTAGAATGTAGTTTGATAAACACACATATGAATGAACTTTACTTTATTCATCATACTTCGGCACTTACCTCAGTACACAGACAAAGGGACTTTTCACTTTTTCAGTCCTAAGTCCTATCCCAGCAGGATAAATAAGGTATATTCTATTCTATTAATTGAGTGAAATAAATCATACAAGTATGTATGTATCAGTACTGTTGTAATTTAGGTTTATTTTTATGTCCCTCAGGTCCTTACTTTTCTTACTGGAATGTGGATGGAATTCCAGTACTTGCTACCTACCTAGTATCGGGTAATTTTAATTTCCAATTTAAGTAGGAGCACAATAATTTAGTTAATGGAAAGTTAAATAACAAAATGTTTTATATATCAACCTACAAACTAGCTTTGAAAGCAATAGTTGAAAAAGTGAGCTTCCATTAGGGAATTTAGTAGTTTAAGAACTTGTCCTTCTTATACCAAAAACTCACCCTCATTGATTCCAATTCACTGTCTGAAAAATTGCCTTTAACAGCCATACTCCACAATACTTGAACTCTAGGTTCCACAAACTCTCGGCTATCTGGACCACTTAGTGATATTCGGTGAAGTCTATCATAACCATCTTTGATTTCTTGATGGACTTGCCTGAAAAGAAATGTATTTTCTAAATGAAATTAATAACTCCTGATTGTAAAAACATTACTACTGAGAAACAAAGTCTAGGACAAAAAGCTTTAAAATTGAAAGCCATCTGGATCTACATAAAATGGACTACTTACCTTAACATATCAGCTTTTTCAAAGTGTTCATTCTTATTACTCTCATAATTGTCCAACCCTTCAATTGTGTTGAACTTTTCTAACTTGTGGTCTATTGAATCTGAAACAATTTCAACATAAATGAAAAATAAGAGGCTGACCAAGAGATTGAAGGTAGAGCAGAAAATTTATCCAGACAATCTTCTCTGTAATAATCAGCTATGCCAAGCGCCTGTATGGTTTTACCCAGTCCCATGTCATCTGCAATAATACAGCGCCCATTTTTAGACACACCAAACCTGAAACATGGAAAATGAGCAGAAATATGTTAGAATGTAGTTTGGTAAACACACATATGAATGAACTTTACTTTATCCATCATACTTAGGTACTTACCTCAGTACACAGGCAAAGGGACTTTTCACTTTTTCAGTCCTAAGTCCTATCCCAGCAGGATAAATAAGGTATATTCTATTCTATTAATTGAGTGAGGGGGAAAAAGACATTACACAAAGTAGCACTTACTGAATACCAGTCTTCTGGAACGGATATAAACTGTCGAGAAGGGATGGACACACTTTACTTATATCAATGTCTGCTAGGTCTACAGAGGGAGAGGAACTTTTCTGATTAAAGAGCTGAAACAAAGCATATTGATCCGAGGTCACAATTCGAGTTGGAGAGAGTTTTTTCAAACCAAAATTAGCGTCCCGTTAACTGAACACTTTGACGTTAGTTGACGAATGCACAGGTTAAAAAAAAAGTTCATGTATTATATTAATTATGTCTAGATTGATACTCACTTAGATCATCACCAGGTTTGGCCTCCACTTCATCCAAGAGAGCATAATATTGATCAACTTTGTCTTGATGGTGGCTGAATTCTTCTTTCAATGCTTGTAGTTCTATGGCTGAAAATAATTTATCCAGACTCAACCATAGCAATAAGTAGACAATGTTGGTTTTGGTGGTAAAAATGTACACACTAATATGCACAGGTTATCATGCTCATGACTAATAAAAGGGATCCTCACATAGCAAAACTTGTCCCATTAAAAAAGGGAAAAAATGCCCAAGAGAGGTTATATTGAATATTTCTAACTTACGGTTCTCCATTCTGCATGCCAGCTACAAAAGCATTAATCCAAAGAGGATCAAATTGACTTCTTCTGTTGTACAACACTCTAGTGAGCCAGCTGTGTAGGGATTTAGGCTTCAGTACAAATCCATCATTATGAAGATCATCATCCAATCTGTAATACATTTGAGTAAAGAAAATTAATTCACTTTGCAACATTAAAGGAGATATGATAATCTAACAAGGAGACTGGATCCAAAAACAAACAATTTTTGATTTAGTTCTGTTTTCTGTAAAAGGGGTTCTTCAACTGTCAAGGAAACATTAGGTTATAGCCATTAAACCTATTATGAAGAATTATAACCTCCTTAATGAGACTTGGAATTTATTCTCACAAATCCACAAAGAGGATTATTTACTGTGCACTTACATTTTTTGTTTGACAATGTCATTAAGATATTGGAAATCAGCATAATCATTTCCAGCTCCCAGGATTGTGAATTTGTTAATCTGCATGATGCGGGGGCAATCATTGAATCTCATCATGGAGCCATAGTATCCGGCACTATCAGCAGCTAAAATAACACCGCCATTGAATACCAGACCTAGCACTGATGTTCCTGTGGTGAGAGGTGTGCTAGAGAGAAGAAAAAAAAATCATTAATACTACCTTCAAGTGTTAAAAGGATATAGGGGCCCTATTCCACAAATAATTCTGGACTCCCCATTTTTTACTTCAGATACTCATCTAGAAAGAAAGGGTAAAGTTCCCCATGTTAACCCAAGCCATTTTTGATTGTGACTTTTTTTATATAGTCAACATGATAACGCGAACAAACCGCGGATAACGCGAACAAACCGCGGATAACGCGAACAAACCGCGTATACCGCGAACACACCGCGGATAACGCGATAAAACCGCGAATACCGCGAACAAACCGCGTATACCGCGAACAAACCGCGTATACCGCGAACACACCGCGTATACCGCGAACACACCGCGCATAACGCGAAAAAACCGCGGATACCGCAGATACCGGGAACAAACCGCGGATGCCGCGAATAAAATGCGAGTACTAAAACTAACTCTGATTAACTTAAAAGAAAACAATGTGACTTCTATCTAAATAGCCACAGAGGAATCTCAAAACCCATGGTCCAAAATGTAGGAGAAATCTCCTCTCAACCCCCTACTTTCCCCTGTTCCCCTACTTTCATTTTTGGTAGTAGGGGGTCAAGGGGAGGTTTCTTCAGACCTAGATTTTTTTCAGAACTCATTCTCTTTTCTGCTTTCAGGTTGGAAGGTTCTCTGTTCCTGATCCCTCTCCTTCTCTGTGATATCTCCAAATAACTCAACATGTTAATAAAACGGAATGAAATTCCATGACTTTTCCAGAAAATTAGGGGGTGGACGTACTTAAAAATCAGTAAGATTTCCCCCTCAATTAAATAAAATATGGAATATGCAGAACATTTTTATCTTTTGACCAGGTGGCAAATTCCATGTCTTTTCCAAGTTTTTCACAATTTTCCTTTACTTTGGGGGAGGGGCCATACACACTTACCATATATCCTTCCCTCTATTGTTTGGAAGGCAGAAATCAATGGTTGACAGTACCCTACAAATACAGTAAATCTATCTGATGCAGTTAGAACACATGTTCCTTTCACAATGTTGTTGGTTTCACCCATGTCTGGGATGTGGTATTTGCTGGTCCAAGTGTAACTCTTCTGTACAGATGATTTCTTTGAATAATAGTTTGTTTTGTTTGCACTCTGATTATTGCTCCAAGATGGGGTAGATACAGACTTGGAATAGGTTGATGGACATTGGGGAAATCATGATATTTTCCCAAAGATGGACCATTCTGCCAAAGAGGAGGTGCTGAATAATCACTGAACATTATTACCACGGTTGTCTACACACAAAAAGTCAGAGCTTTTTACTTTATTTTAATCACTGAACATTATTACCACGGTTGTCTACACACAAAAAGTCAGAGCTTTTTACTTTATTTTAATAAAAAAATAATTCCCTTCAATCCTTAATCCTTTCTTTTCAAATTTTGCCGTTTGTTTACTTTTTTGATGACTTCGGATTTTTGAGTTTCGATGTGAAGCCAGCAACCAATACCCAGCAACTTATCTACCAACTTTACACTGTTGCCAAGTTTAAACGATGTACAACTCGCGAAAACGAAAAAGACCTCAGCAACTTTTTCTATCAATGTGAAGCCCGCGCTATTTGAATTTGTAATTTAAAAAAATCCCATAAAAGATAAAAAAAAAACTTTTATTTGAGCAGAATGAGCAGAGTTCTGTGAGAAGAAAAAGAAAGACTTTAAAAAGTGACAAGGATTTTAATCAAGATAAGATGTACAAAACTCTATCAGCTGACTTGCCAACGAGTAAACAAAAACCGCCAACGAAAAATTCTAGAACCTGCCCGCGAATTTTTAAAAAAGAGATAAGTTAAAAAGTAGGCTTTTGGATTTTTGCCTTTCAATATTTTAATTTTTTTTACAATTACGAGCAGATGTACAAAACTGAGGCTTTTCAAGTGGTAAGTATTTTCTCATATGTCAATTACCTATGTAATTGTAATTTCCTTGTTTAATTATTTCATGTTATAATCAGTATTATTTAGCAGAAAGATATTTGTTTGTTTAATTTTATTTCGAGTTTTTTACGAACTTTTGTGTACTTTTTATCAATCTACCTATGTTTCATTTTATACCAAACACAGCTTAGAACAATACAAATTAGTCAATATTTATGTTTAATATTAATTTTTACTTTATCATGTACGTAGGTTTCATTTTATACCAAACACAGCTTAGAACAATACAAATTAGTCAATATTTATGTTTAATATTAATTTTTACTTTATCATGTACGTATACATATAAGTGGTCTCAAGTGTTTTGGGGTAATATCTGAAGTAAAATTTGTTTTTTAGCCTTGAAAATTGCTCCAATTAAAAATCAATTTGATTCTCTTAGACCTTCGTTTGCAGATGGACATTGGACACTCTTGTAGTTAACTTTTGTTCTACCTATGGACATTTTACTTGCTATAACCCCTTACTTGAGAAAATGGAATTCTAACTAGTTAAATCTCTTGTAGTTAACTTTTGTTCTACCTATGGACATTTTACTTGCTATAACCCCTTACTTGAGAAAATGGAATTCTAACTAGTTAAATAAATAGACACAAAGTTTTTATTATGTACAAAAAACTTGCATTTTTTTATAAATTTATTTCCATTACTGTAGGCACATAGCAATTAAGAAGGTATGTTAGCTTTCCTCTGACTCTGTAGTTTTTCAAGATATTGTATTATTGGGCTTATCTTAAGTAACAAACTTTCGCTGGTATTGATTATTGAAACTGTTGGGTGATACTGTAGAATTTTATGGAAATGGAAATGCATGCCTCAAATCTTTATTTCCAGAACTAAGTTTGAAATGCCCTTGTGAACTGAAGACTTCATTTGAAATACCCTGATGAAGTGAGGACTTGGATATTTTTCCCTTAACATTTGTTGATAAATTGATTGTGGACCAGGAATTGTTTATTCTTGGCCAGGAGTACCCTGAAACAAGTATGAAATAATATTATGAAATGCTATGGGTTTGATTGTGATAAATAAGTACCTTATCATAAGGTAAATTTTATACTAGTGGAAGGAAAGTATGATTACTCAGTAGTTCAATTTTTTACCTAGGTATTGTATCATTTATTTATTTGTCTGCCTGCAGAATTTCATTTTGTTTTTATATTTTTTTGTCTACTTACGTATAGAGCAATATCCCATTTTCCTGTAGATAAGAATGGACCCTGGATTTCTGAGCCTTCATTAGTGATGACACCAATGTGGTACTGAAAAATACAAATGGATGTTATCATTCTTATATGTATACGTACATGATAAAGTAAAAATTAATATTAAACATAAATATTGACTAATTTGTATTGTTCTAAGCTGTGTTTGGTATAAAATGAAACATAGGTAGATTGATAAAAAGTACACAAAAGTTCGTAAAAAACTCGAAATAAAATTAAACAAACAAATATCTTTCTGCTAAATAATACTGATTATAACATGAAATAATTAAACAAGGAAATTACAATTACATAGGTAATTGACATATGAGAAAATACTTACCACTTGAAAAGCCTCAGTTTTGTACATCTGCTCGTAATTATGGATCCAATAGTTATGACAAAAGCTATAGGTTTTTCTTTACCTGAGATTACCTCCTCATTGCACATTGGTTGCAGCTTGTATCATATGTATACCAGTCCTTGGTGAGCACCATCAACAATCAAATTATCAGGCTCAAGATCCTCGATTTAATACATATTTTTCAGATAAAAGTAATTATGGATCCAATAGTTATGACAAAAGCTATAGGTTTTTCTTTACCTGAGATTACCTCCTCATTGCACATTGGTTGCAGCTTGTAGCATATGTATACCAGTCCTTGGTGAGCACCATCAACAATCAAATTATCAGACTCAAGATCCTCGATTTAATACATCACAAATCCACAAAGAGGATTATTTACTGTGCACTTACATTTTTTGTTTGACAATGTCATTAAGATATTGGAAATCAGCATAATCATTTCCAGCTCCCAGGATTGTGAATTTGTTAATCTGCATGATGCGGGGGCAATCATTGAATCTCATCATGGAGCCATAGTATCCGGCACTATCAGCAGCTAAAATAACACCGCCATTGAATACCAGACCTAGCACTGATGTTCCTGTGGTGAGAGGTGTGCTAGAGAGAAGAAAAAAAATCATTAATACTACCTTCAAGTGTTAAAAGGATATAGGACATTAACTAAATTATTGTGCTCCTACTTAAATTGGAAATTAAAATTACCCGATACTAGGTAGGTAGCAAGTACTGGAATTCCATCCACTTTCCAGTAAGAAAAGTAAGGACCTGAGGGACCTAAAAATAAACCTAAATTACAACAGTACTGATACATACATACTTGTATGATTTATTTCAGATTGAACTGCATCACTATGAGAAACGATTACTAAAGCTGAGACATTTGCAAGCTGAAGCTGCATTGGACTCGAATGATATTAGGAAAATGGCAGGTGAAAAAGTGGAGAATGACATGAATGAAGTGATCAAAAAACAAAAGCAAAAGGTAGATAAGTACCATCTGCATCTCGAGAGTAAAATTACTGGAAGTAAACACCACATGGAATTGTAACAAGGGCAACTTTCACAAACTCTGGAGAGTCTGGAGTAACTATTACCCACCTAAGATAATATGCAAAGACAAATCTTGGATCCTTCCACCGTCACTTTTATCTGCATCTCGAGAGTAAAATTACTGGAAGTAAACACCACATGGAATTGTAACAAGGGCAACTTTCACAAACTCTGGAGAGTCTGGAGTAACCATTACCCACCTAAGATAATATGCAAAGACAAATCTTGGATCCTTCCACCGTCATTTTTATCTGAAAAGGATATAGGGGCCCTATTCCACAAATAATTCTGGACTCCCCATTTTTTACTTCACATACTCATCTAGAAAGAAAGGGTAAAGTTCCCCATGTTAACCCAAGCCATTTTTGATTGTGACTTTTTTTATATAGTCAACATGGCTGAACCAATGAGAATGTGAGATCTGCTTTATGGAGCAAGTGTGGACGTCCCAAGTGGAATCTCATTGGTTCAGCTATCTCAACTATAAAAAAGGTCACATAATCAAATACGGCTCCACATGTCTACAGGTTCATGCTGAAATATTTGTGGACCTCTTAGTATGCTTGGATATGCTACCATAGTACCTGAACAGGTCTAAAATATTATGGAGTGGGAATGGTATAGGACAGGTTACTCACTGAAAGCGTTGCTTTCCACTTGTATTAGTAGAACTCTTGTTACAGGGGACATTGGGGTTTAAATCTGAAAACCAGCAACTTTTTTTTCTAAGGACACTGGGCGAAGTGTCACAGGTATACTCACGAAAAGGACCCCGAACGCCTAAAGTAGTGGGGAAGGACATTGGGGAAATCATGATATTTTCCCAAAGATGGACCATTCTGCCAAAGAGGAGGTGCTGAATAATCACTGAACATTATTACCACACCACGGTTGTCTACACACAAAAAGTCAGAGCTTTTTACTTTATTTTAATAAAAAAGATGAAGGAAAACGAAAACTTCTGATAAAACTAACGTGCGTGAAGCAAGCCATGTTTAAATCTGAAAACCAGCAACTTTTTTTTCTAAGGACACTGGGCGAAGTGTCACAGGTATACTCACGAAAAGGACCCCGAACGCCTGAAAAGTAGTGGGGATTTTTCACAAGCATTCTGGGATTTTTTGTGATTGTGACGAGATCTGGCAACCCTGGCTAAAAGTTTTGAGGTGAGGTTGAGTTAAATCTGAAAACCAGCAACTTTTTTTTCTAAGGACACTGGGCGAAGTGTCACAGGTATACTCACGAAAAGGACCCCGAACGCCTGAGGGTGTGTTTATGAACAGGGCTGATCTGGGATTTTTTGTGATTGTGACGAGATCTGGCAACCCTGCGATTTTTTTAATGCTGAAAAGCTAAAAGTTTTGAGGTGAGGTTTCACTCAAAAATTCGAATTTCCCGCCAACTTTACACGCAAAAAGTCCGACGATGTCCTACGATGGCCCTGTTCATAACCACGGCCTGAAAAGTAGTGGGGATTTTTCACAAGCATTCTGGGATTTTTTGTGATTGTGACGAGATCTGGCAACCCTGCGATTTTTTTAATGCTGAAAAGCTAAAAGTTTTGAGGTGAGGTTTCAGGAAGTTTGGATTTGGACTTTTGTCTGAATTGTCTGATAAATTTAAATAGTTTTGATTAATTTCTACGTCCTTTTTGAGTTTGGTGTTTGCTTCCGAAAAGGGAGTGTCTTCCTCCAGTATTTGGTGCACCAAGTTTGTTCAAATTTAAAGGTATCTACTCATCCCCCACTGCAAACACTGATGGAGAGACTGATCAGATCACTTTGCTTGTGACTTCTTACTAATGTGTGTTAACTGAGAACTGAACCATAAAGTTAAGACAAGCTGCAGGTGAGGTAGGCCTACCTACCGTTTTCTATCAATGTGAAGCCCGCGCTATTTGAATTTGTAATTTAAAAAAATCCCATAAAAGATAAAAAAAAAAACTTTTATTTGAGCAGAATGAGCAGAGCTGAGTTCTGTGAGAAGAAAGACTTTAAAAAGTGACAAGGATTTTAATCAAGATAAGATGTACAAATTATAATAAAATATGGGTGTTTTTCTTACCTATGGTCTTAGGAGACTCCAACGGAAACACTTGAATGTCACCAAAATTCATACCAGTAAGTTAACATCAACTTTGGGGCTTATTCACCAAGAACCTATGTCAGGTCTGTCATTTAAAATGTACAAAAAGCACAGGTTTCTAAAGTGCAATTAGAATGGTGGTTGCAGGATATTTAGTGCTCTTTTGAGAGTTTCAATACCACCAGAATCAATAGAATATCTTTTTCCAGTGAAAAAAGACAAAAATCAGATGAGGATATTATACACCTCTACTCATCCCCCACTGCAAACACTGATGGAGAGACTGATCAGATCACTTTGCTTGTGACTTCTTACTAATGTGTGTTAACTGAGAAGTGAACC
This sequence comes from Diaphorina citri, assembly GCF_000475195.1. NCBI lineage: Eukaryota > Metazoa > Arthropoda > Insecta > Hemiptera > Psyllidae > Diaphorina > Diaphorina citri. The sequence goes on along the minus strand of NW_007377891.1, from coordinate 171,619 downwards.
ATAAAGTTAAGACAAGCTGCAGGTGAGTTAGGCCTACCTACCCATATTATACCCAAGGGTGAAACTTTGACAACTTATTGATTATTTCGTAGAGAGGTAATGTACCGTAGGGCCTTCCGTCTGGGGTCTTAATCTGTATCCCATGAAATTCTGCAAAAGTCATCCTGTCTGTATCCACAGTGATTCATGATCATGAGTCATTTGTGATTTGTCAAACTCGAATGTTGTGTTCCTAGATTTGATTATAGAATAACCCGCTTTGTAGAATCATCTGCTTCTTCTCCCCACTAAGTAGGTAGGAGCACTTTTTTTTTTTTATGTCTGTATCCACAGTGATTCATGATCATGAGTCATTTGTGATTTGTCAAACTCGAATGTTGTGTTCCTAGATTTGATTATAGAATAAGCCGCTTTGTAGAATCATCTGCTTCTTCTCCCCACTAAGTAGGTAGGAGCACTTTTTTTTTTTTTTTTAAGGTTTGAAAGAAAGAACTGTAACAACAGAGCTCATTGTCATGAAATTGAACAAAGAAGGAGGAAAAGATAGGGAAAAGCTAGTGTTCCAAGAACAAGTTAAAAAAGTGAATGCTACCTCAGCCATTATCTTTGCAATTTATATTCATACAGGGAAGTTTTTTTTTTTTTTTTTTTTTTAATTAAGCAGATTAATTATATTTATGGTGATTAGTTAATGGGTTATTCAAGACAAAACATCACACAAAATTTATCTTCTGTGTGAACAAGTTTCTCCCTCCCTTAGAGGGGTAAAAAGGTAACAATCTAATTACCTTAGCACCAGACCTAGCATCCCTGACATACAATAGATCCATGCAAGTTTTGATAAGGGCAATAGCTTCTTCTTTAGACATCTGTGGATTTTTCTCAGTCTCTTGTCGCAATAAGGGAACAGCAATGTGAGTTCCAAATCCAAAGGACAATATTTTATCTTCATAGGCAGTACCAAGTTTGTCAACAGTACCAAGGAATCTGTAACAAATTATAAAGCAAGATAAACTAGAATCAAATGCAACATGAAGCATGCCTGAAATTTCTTGTGCTTGGTATATTCCCATCATGCTCATGACTAATAAAAGGGATCCTCACATAGCAAAACTTGTCCCATTAAAAAAGGGAAAAAATGCCCAAGAGAGGTTATATTTAGACCTTTATTTTTATGTTATAGCATTAAAACTAAGACAGTACCTACATGTTCAAAAAAAAAAAGACAATTCTCTTTAACTTTTAATGTCATTGGGATGAAATTTGAGAAATCCTACATTTGATATTGTCAAGGCAACACAAAATGGAGCATTGGAGAGGTGTAAAGAACTGGTATGAATTTGAATTAACTAAAGTATTTGTCGGAAAATGTGTGAGTGAAATTAATCAGAAATCTGCTTTTAATTTTCTGTAGATGCTCCTGACTAGGGACTTCTTTTTACTTACTTACCTCTCCACATTATGTAGAACTTGGTAGCAAAATGATTGAACAGATTGCTTGCAAGTGAGAGAATAAAATTAATGTTATATTCCAACCAAGAATGTAACTTGATTCTTACTTGTTTTGGAGATCCAGTCTTATTGATGACATAGAATCCCTTGGGTAGGTATTTTTCTTTCTTACCTTAAATATTTGTTTTCTTTCTAGGTTGAGGCAGGTCAAGATGTGAATGAACCTGACAGTGAAACTGTGACATTATTACACTGGGCAGCCATCAACAATAGAATAGAAATTATGAAGTATTTCATTAGCCAGGGTGCTATTGTGGATGCTATCGGAGGAGACCTACAAGCTACTCCATTGCATTGGGCTACAAGACAAGGTCATTTGGATAGTGTTGTACTTCTCATACAGCATGGGGCAGATCCTACACTCATGGATTCAGAAGGGTCTACATGCATTCATCAGGCTGCACAGTTTGGTCACACAAGAATAGTTGCTTACCTTGTAGCCAAAGGCATCAATGTAAATCTGCAGGATAGAAATGGCATGACAGCACTGATGTGGAGTGCCTATAAAGTGTTCAGTCTAGATCCAACAAGACTCCTCATAACATTTGGTGCTTCCACAACAATCCAAGACAAAATACATGGAAATGTAGCACTACATTGGGCTATCTATGCTAAGAACCATGTGGCCATAACCACTCTAGTCTCTCATACGTCTAGTCTAGAAATACCAAATGCCCAAGGCTTGACACCATTCATGTTATTGGAAGAAAATATAGGAGCTCCTTGGTTAGGAAAAGCCACTGTTGATAAGATTACTGAACTCAAAGATCATTACAATACACAGCAGAATATTATTCACAGGTTCAGTAAAAGTAAGACAACTCGCGCCAGATACATGTTTGCTTTACCTTTTGTGATGTTTGGTCTCATAGGTTTCATCTTCCAAGCACAGATAGCTTATATGGCTAAGCTAGCTCTATTTATTAGTTTGTACATAGTGATGCAAGTTATAGGGACTGTCATGTTTGATGAACGTCTTTTCAAGATTCTTCCCCTGCCTGTATATTTTGCTACAAAGTTCTGGATTTACATCACTTGGTTGTTCTGGATAACACCTGTTGTCAACTTTTTTGTGTCTCTCTTGTTCTTCTCTACCTCTGGTGTACTCTGGTATAACTTTATCAAGTGCTGGAAGGGAGACCCAGGTGTTATAACAGCTCCTCAGGATGAGAAGTTTCGTTATATTATAGAACTAGCTGAGCGTGGTACATTTGAACCTCTGTCATTCTGTAGCACATGTCTGGTGAGGAAACCTATTCGTTCCAAACATTGCTCAATATGTAACCGTTGTGTTGCCAAGTTTGATCATCATTGTCCCTGGGTAGGTAATTGTATCGGTGCTAAAAACCACAAGTACTTTGTTGGATACATTTCTTCCTTGTTGTTCATGTGTTGTTTTGTACTGTATGGTATTGCCAAGTACTGGAAGAGCAAGTGTCAGTTTCAACTTAGTCACGAGCGTGAGGTGATGTTTGTCGTATGGGATATGTTACAATGTGATGGCTGGGTTGGTTTTATTCTTCTCAATGCTTTCGTTCATGCTATTTGGATCACAGTGCTGCTATCTTGTCAATTATACCAAATTATCAGCCTTGGTATGACAACCAATGAACGAATGAATGCTAATCGGTATCATCACTTCATAGCAAATCCTCAAGGTCAATTCATAAGTCCATTCCATCGCGGTAGGCTACAGAATTTCGTGGACTTTACTGGTTGGTCTTGTTTTGGGTTATTTAAACCAGAACGAATTGATTGGATGAAGCGTTATGAAGTGTACACAGAACCTACTTCCTTGAGCGACAAGTATCAATTTGTTTAGATCTCAGGTGGCATGTCTCACAAGACCTTTGATGTGAGTCAGAGTAACTACTTCTTGTATGTTCTATTACCTTGAAACTTACAGAGGCTTATGAATCATGCAGTCCCTAAGTACCTATTGTATTATGGTGAGACCAAATTGTAAACACAGTGGAGGGACGTAGGTTACCTACTCCTATCCACTTTCTTGAAAAATCTTTTATTTTCTAGTGGGTATTAAGGTACTTAACACAAACGTAGTGCTGCATAGGCCTGAGCCTAATATTCACGATTTATTAACCAAAGATGGAAATCTATATCATCTTTTTCAACTGAGAATAAAAGTATTTTTCTTCTGATGCTACTTAAGGTAGTACCAGCCGATTTTTTCTCCTTAAAATGTTTTTCTTGTACTGAATATTGTAAATAAGGTTTTCTACTTGGTAGTTGTATTCTTCTTTTAGCATAGTACCTATGTCTGTTGAAGTCACTCCCCTCCTAAACATAGGTATTACTAAATTTAAAAGGTAAAATAGACAAGTGCTTCATCGCAGTTTTTATTTCGTAGTAATGAGACAAATGCTACATTGGACTTTCGTGTGGGCCGTGTCGTAGTATTTCCATCCCATAGTATGTCCCTCATCAAGTGAACCAGGAGAAATAAAAGATACAATACTTCCTATTTGGGTGCTGGGTAGAAACCTAAATGTATTATTACAAGCAGGTTGCCCATCCTTTGTGTGGGAAGAGGGAGCTATCTTGTCGCTTTTATCGATCCTTATAATCACTTTTTTTGTAGTACTGTTGTAATCTTTATTATTTAACTGTGATATAATTTTTATTTATTAATTTTATTTTGGTTTTATTTCTGACTTAAAATTAGCATTAACAGCATGTAATATTTTATTAGGGCTAATAGCTTATTGAATTTTATTTATACCCATTTACCTACTCCGAACATTGTCCAGTTTTAGTTTACTTCAAGGTAAATGGAAGCGAACGCTCTACTATTAATCTTTTTGGTTTGGTTAACTTTATTTTTACTTTCCTTAATCTATAATAAGGAAAGTAATGTATTACACATCCTAATGATCCTAACTATATTGTAGATTTAAGAAGTATACTATAGTAAAAGGGAAGTATTGTTTTCGATCTGATTTTTGCATTTATAATTGCGTCAGTATTCCATATTTTTTCTCAATATACGAGGGGTGTACAAAAAGTAAGTTTCAACAATTTTTCTTTTTTTAAGTAAAAAAGATATTTTTTTTTTTTTAAGGTTTGAAAGAAAGAACTGTAACAACAGAGCTCATTGTCATGAAATTGAACAAAGAAGGAGGAAAAGATAGGGTTCCAAGAACAAGTTAAAAAAGTGAATGCTACCTCAGCAATTATCTTTGCAATTTTCTTTCACCTTGAATTCTCTGGTTTTTGTGTTGATTATTCAATAATCTGGGAACCCACCTTTCACACACTTTGGAGTAACCTAAAAGGATTTTCAGGATGTTGGCAATCGACCTAAAGCTTATTCCAATATGTGGTGTAACAGGAAGCAAGATTTCATTTAGTGGTTAGCAGATTATCGGCATCAACTCGCGTCACGAGGAGCGACCACTTCTGGGTTCGTCGAGGAGTTTCCCACGGCCTCCCAGGAAGTGTGTACGCTAACAACGGACCATTACAATTTCCCTTAACACATTCACCAGTTCAGCGTGAATTTGAGCTACGGAATTGGCCTAAGCACTCAAAAAACCGCGTCACAATGTACTTCGGAGGTGGACGAAACGTTGATCGGCAAATACATTTCAAAGTAACACTACGTCACTACTCACTACTAATTAACCTGGAACATTTCACACAGTGGTACCAACATGTTATCCCACATGATCCATAAGTCGGATGTTTTCCAACCAGTACGGATTTTTTTAGAAAAATAGTTGAAACTTACTTTTTGTACACCCCTCGTATGTAGCTAGTTTTGAATTAGTAAAATGGACCTTGGGATTTTCCCTTTTTTTAACTTTGATCAACAAACTTGTGAAGCGAATGATCAAATTTTACTAAATACCTACCTAAGTCACCTTACACATTTAAAAGAGATAAAATTGAATTACTAAAACAAATGTATTCTAGGAGTCTTGTACTCGCCTACTAAATTCTAATTATCGTTGCTTGCAGAAATGTATACGTGTATAAATTTTACTAAATACCTACCTAAGTCACCTTACACATTTAAAAGAGATAAAATTGAATTACTAAAACAAATGTATTCTAGGAGTCTTCTACTCGCCTACTAAATTCTAATTATCGTTGCTTGCAGAAATGTATACGTGTACCGAAACGTTGATCGGCAAATACATTTCAAAGTAACACTACGTCACTACTAATTAACCTGGAACATTTCACACAGTGGTACCAACATGTCATCCCACATGATCCATAAGTCGGAAGTTTTCCAACCAGTACGATTTTTTTTAGAAAAATAGTTGAAACTTACTTTTTGTACACCCCTCGTATGTAGCTAGTTTTGAATTAGTAAAATGGACCATAGGATTTTCCCTTTTTTTAACTTTGATCAACAAACTTGTGAAGCGAATGATCAAATTTTACTAAATACCTACCTAAGTCACCTTACACATTTAAAAGAGATAAAATTGAATTACTAAAACAAATGTATTCTAGGAGTCTTCTACTCGCCTACTAAATTCTAATTATCGTTGCTTGCAGAAATGTATACGTGTATTATGCTTTGTGGCTAAACAGTGACTCGGTGAATTTTGTTGTTAAACTTACTTAGAAGAGGGAGCTCCATATGCTAGATTGAGCTTCAGATATACATAATTAGCAAATGTACTTTGTTAAAATTGTTTACCGAACTTAATCTAAATATTCAAATTCTGATTGTCGTTTATTTACTTTCTATTTTTTAGTTACGATTTAGTTATTTTAAGCACACTTTTTTAGGTATAGATTTTTTGCATTCTTGTTTTGTGGCTAAACAGTGACTCGGTGAATTTTGTTGTTAAACTTACTTAGAAGAGGGAGCTCCATATGCTAGATTGAGCTTCAGATATAATTAGCAAAAATGTACTTTGTTAAAACTGTTTACCGAACTTAATCTAAATATTCAAATTCTGATTGTCGTTTATTTACTTTCTATTTTTTAGTTATGATTTAGTTATTTTAAGCACACTTTTTTAGGTATAGATTTTTTGCATACTTGTTAGGTTTTCAATCCTATTCCATGTTCCAAGATTTTATTTTAATAATGTTTATAATGATCAATGTACCTAATATTATGTGGTTCAGTATCTTGGATAGGAATTGTAAATATCTCGTGTTCTGTTAACTCTTTTCTGTGAATTAAAAATATTTGCGTTTATTTACTTTCTATTTTTTAGTTACGATTTAGTTATTTTAAGCACACTTTTTTAGGTATAGATTTTTTGCATTCTTGTTAGGTTAATAGGTTTTCAATCCTATTCCATGTTCCAAGATTTTATTTTAATAATATTTATAATGATCAATGTACCTAATATTATGTGGTTCAGTATCTTGGATAGGCTTTGTAAATATCTCGTGTTCTGTTAACTCTTTTCTGTGAATTAAAAATATTTGAAAAAAAAGCGATAACTAAATTAATTTCCCTTTTCTTTATTAGCTACCTACATTATACGAGTGTTAAATTGCGAGTACCTATTTGTGAAAATAGATCAATATTCACCTTCTTTTCCACTTCAATAAAAAAAAAGACAAATCAATATAGTGGTTTACAAAGGTACAATGCCCACCAAGTTCGCCTGTTCTTACCTAATGAGAGAAAGAAATAACAACTCAGCGAATTATTTTATTATTAAAATTAAAAATGTACAGTTTTTTTATTGCAATTTAATATTTAAAATTTGCTGATGGCAGTTGTTTTGTGAATAAAAGAAATAAATTAATTTAAATATCACAATCGGTATTTTGTTTTAGGTCGTATGATTTGTGCACTCAATTCTTCCTGATCAAATTTAAAAAAAGACAAATCAATATAGTGGTTTACAAAGGTACAATGCCCACCAAGTTCGCCTGTTCTTACCTAATGAGAGAAAGAAATAGCAACTCAGCGAATTATTTTATTATTAAAATTAAAAATGTACAGTTTTTTTTTATTGCAATTTAATATTTAAAATTTGCTGATGGCAGTTGTTTTGTGAACAAAAGAAATAAATTAATTTAAATATCACAATCGGTATTTTGTTTTAGGTCGTATGATTTGTGCACTCAATTCTTCCTGATCAAACCATGTATGGATCAAGTCAAATGAAAAACTCTTCCTTAGATACAAGTATTGTATGCCTAACTAACACGTAATCACAAAGACTGTGTCTGCTTAAGTTATTGTCCTGAATTCTAAAATGATTTCTAATCCACCAATCCTCTTTCACTATTAGACATGAGACTCGGTATTGTTTTTACAACGTCATTCCACACTAAATTTGATTTGGAAGGAGAAAATATGACAAGTTTATTTATTGTTGCCTCAGAAAGAAAATATTACATATTCCTCATGCCTAGAAGATGTCTTTTAGAGTACACAACTCGTTTTTACAACAGACATTTAAACTACATTATTACCCTTGCAAATTCAACCAACAATAGTTAAAGTCGATCTTGGTTTCAAAATCTTCTATAAGAAGCAAAATAAATAAATATCTGTAGTCCTATAAGAAAAATAACAGATCTATTCATAACAGATCCTTACTTAATTGTCTGCCTGCTTTAGTTGAAAACACCAATTACCAGGCTGGGCCTTGAACTTAGTGAAAGTTAATAAAATAAACGTTATCTCTCTAAAATAAAGACATTCTTGTGACACAATGCCCTTCCCCTGCCAGGGCATTTCAAACTGCGTCTGCCTTGTAAGCGCTAGATCGCGGGTTCCATTCCCGCCCTGGCTGGACTTTAGTCTAAACAGATAAGGTTCGTTCTCGGAATGGCTAGCTTTCTCCTCATCCATCCTTCTTTCTCTGATTTCGATACGATAAGACCTCCTCTGCTGCGCTGTTACAGAGTTCCCTCTACCAAACCTCTGAAAAAAGTGGTAGGTACACAGTACACCGGTATGGCGGGATGGCACTGGCATATCATCCCAGCCCTGCAACATCCCCTATACATATTGGACTTTAGTCTAAACAGATAAGGTTCGTTCTCGGAATGTCTAGCTTTCTCCTCATCCATCCTTCTTTCTCTGATTTCGATACGATAAGACCTCTGCTGCGCTGTTACAGAGTTCCCTCTACCAAACCTCTGAAAAAAGTGGTAGGTACACAGTATGGCGGGATGGCACTGGCATATCATCCCAGCCCTGCAACATCCCCTTTACATAGATATTGACCCAAGAGGCCCCAAGACGAAACCTTGCGCGGAGCTCTCTCGAAGACATATAACTCCGCCACTGTGTGATGCTTACCTGGATAAGATCGGGTTGGGCAAGGAGGAATCATACAGTCATGGAAGATCTTGTAGTCCAGCGTGTATGGCCAGCTAGGGGGTCTGTTCTCGTAGACAGGCATGGAAGAGTCATAGGTGAAGTTTGAGTCGTACAACATCTTGAACATTTTGTTTCCTCCGACCTGTAGGAATCAATAAAACGAACAATAGAGAAGTACCTAAAGGTACTGATTTTGTTACGAGACGATTCTTCGTCTTAATGTGTACGGGAAGAGGGGCCGATTTTATCGATCGATGCATCACAATCATGACCTTACGTTATTAGGTGCTCTATTACCTACTGTCAAACTGTTTTGACTTGGCGGGGCGGGCCGCAGATTACCACCTTGGAAATTGCGAAAGAGTACGCGTTTCCTAACTAAGAACCCTAGTCAAATAGAAAATAAGGTAAGCCATTATCTAATTTGGGTGTCTAATATGAATCTAATTAATAATAATTCAAATTTCATATAGGAAAAGATATTGATCAATCTCTGATCCTTGCAAATGCTTGAAATCCTGTTCTGGACATTGTTAAGTACTTATGATACTTTAGAGATACCTATGTTTTGTGGCCTAGTAAGTCTGGCTTGATCACTTCATGAAATCAAAAGCAAAGGTAGCTTACCTGGAACGTCCTTTCCACCACAGTAGCAGTCGGGTAGCAAACAAACATCTTTCCTACACTTAGCAGCTGTTTTGTCTGGTTGAGGTGTGGGATAAACAGATTCAGGTCTGGAAAAAAAGTCATCAAAATGAAATTTATAGTAACAGTCCTACAAGCTACCAAATAATACTTAGCTATAATTTGAATTTACAAATTGATTAATGTTACCTACTTCTACTTACCTAGGACTTGAAAAAGGCGATGAAACACCCGGAAGAAAAAAGTTACCTGTTGGTTGTGAAGTGTCGCTCAAAGTTCTTGAGAAGCATCTTGTAAACGCCATCAGCATCAGGTGGATTACTACATGCGTCTCCCATGGAGCATCGGCCTCCGTTCAAATCTTGCCACATCACCATAGGTACTTCCCATACTCCTGCGAATTCAACGAGGAAATGGGTTAAATGGCGTTCCGTCTTCTCAGAAGGGGACTAAAGATAGCCACTCATGCTCTGACCGTCTGAGTACCCATACTCCTGCGAATTCGACGAGGAAACGGGTTAAATGGCGTTCCGTCTTCTCAGAGTACAGTGGACTATAGATGACCACTCATGCTCAGACCGTCTGATAGACACAGGTCTGTGAGACTGCGGTCTGTCAGATGGTCTGAGTGGGCATTACACAGCCAGCCTAGTTTGGAAGGTAGCGCGCCTGCCTTGTAAGCGCTAGATCGCGGGTTCCATTCCCGCCCTGGCTGGACTTTAGTCTAAACAGATAAGGTTCGTTCTCGGAATGTCTAGCTTTCTCCTCATCCATCCTTCTTTCTCTGATTTCGATACGATATCATAAGACCTCCTCTGCTGCACTGTCCCTCTACCAAACCTCTGAAAAAAGTGGTAGGTACACAGTACACCGGTATGGTGGGATGGCACTGGCATATCATCCCAGCCCTGCAACATCCCCTATACATAGATATTGACCCAAGAGGCCCCAAGACGAAAGTCAGCAAAACGATTTGGGGAGTTTCTTCCACAGGCAGATCCCCTGAAATTCGAATTAGTTAAATCGTTAGTCATTTCAGGTAGATTTCAAAATTTCTATCCCCTGATAAAATCATCGTCATTTCACTCATTTCTTTTACCTATCATGAGAGCAACGATGACCTTCGGACCCTGTATATCGGCAACGAAAAATTAGTGGACATGCAAACGCGCCCTTATCGCTAACGAATTGCCAACGAGTAAAATGTCGGTAAAAAATTTGAATCCATCATGGCGCGGTTTCAAGTTTTTTCAAATTTTCTTATCTTTTTTTTTTTTAATTTCAAAAAATATTAATATTATAATCAGTTTTTTGACTTTTTTGTTATCACTGGTGTTAAGCAACGTTGTTTGTGATTGGTATTTGGATAGATGATAATCTGGACTGCTGGCTTTTCCCGGTACCACCCAGACTGAGGAGTCTGAGGACTGTGTGAAGTAAATGCAATGAGGTAGGTAAGAACTTTTTGTCGGTTTTTATAGAACTTTAATTTCTAGTTCTACTTTAATTTCTATGCACCAATAAACCGAGGAGTCTGAGGACTGTGTGAAGTAAATGCAATGAGGTAGGTAAGAACTTTTTGTCGGTTTTTATAGAACTTTAATTTCTAGTTCTATGCACCAATAAACTCATAAATTTTCTTTTCAGTAACAATTTCAAGGAGCAATGACAGTGATAAGTGCTTAACGACTGTGTGAAGTAAATGCAATGAGGTAGGTAAGAACTTTTTGTCGGTTTTTATAGAACTTTAATTTCTAGTTCTATGCACCAACAAACCCATGAATTTTCTTTTCAGTAACAATTTCAAGGAGCAATGACAGTGATAAGTGCTTAACGTCAGAGAATCCCACCCCAAAGCTACTTTGGGGTGGGCCCTAAACTCCAGCAGAACAGAAGATCATGAAATCTCTCAAAAGAGTGCTTAACTTCAGAGAATCCCACCCCAAAGCTACTTTGGGGCGGGCCCTAAACTCCAGCAGAACAGAATCATGAAATCTCTCAAAATACAAATAATGCTGAACACTATTGGTGAGTTTATTAACCACATCTTTTTACTTTTTCTTACTTTTCGAAATGTTTTTCTGTCTAAGTAGTATTTATGAAATAGCTAACTAGTGATTATGTTTCAAATTACAGTGCTTAACTTCAGAGAATCCCACCCCAAAGCTACTTTGGGGCGGGCCCTAAACTCCAGCAGAACAGAATCATGAAATCTCTCAAAAGACAAATACTTAATGAACACTATTGGTGAGTTTAAGTATTAACCACATCTTTTTACTTTTTCTTACTTTTCGAAATGTTTTTCTGTCTAGTATTTATGAAATAGCTAACTAGTGGTTATGTTTCAAATTACATATAGGAAAAGACATTGATCAATCTCTGATCCTTGCAAATGCTTGAAATCCTGTTCTGAACATTGTTAAGTACTTATGATACTTTAGAGATACCTATGTTTTGTGGCCTAGTAAGTCTGGCTTGATCACTTCATGAAATCAAAAGCAAATGTAGCTTACCTGGAACGTCCTTTCCACCACAGTAGCAGTCTGGTAGTAGACAAACATCTTTCCTACACTTAGCAGCTGTTTTGTCTGGTTGAGGTGTAGGGTAGACAGATTCAGGTCTAGAAAAAAAGTCATTAAAATAAAAGTTATAGGAACAGTCCTACGAGCTACCTAATAATACTTAGCTATAATTTGAATTTACAAATTGATTAATGTACCTACTTCTACTTACCTACCTAGATTTTTGTTTGTTTGAAGCAGACCTAGAAGCAGAACCAAACAAAGTCATTGTTTGGACCTTTGAACTAGGTATGACAGTATGTTGTAGGTCTTTCATTACTTACCTGGAAGGAGGGAATTTGTAGATGTCAATGGCTTCCGATGCTGCAGCCTTTGCTACAATAGATTGAGATGGTTTCAAAGTGGGTCTTGATCTGGATCTGAAAAAGAAAAACGGAATTTATATTACTTTTTGGGTTCCATTTTAAGCCAAGTTCTGTCAATCTTTTCCTTTCCTCTATTCATCTTGTTACCTAATTTATACCAAAGTTCCTTTAACTTGTACACTTTTACATACTGACATAACTCTATTCTTTCAAAGTAAATACATATGTACTTAATACTTGTGTATTCTATCACCAGCATGAAATTTCAAACAAAATCTTATGGTTGGGTACTAAGTACCATGCATTATTGACATAATTATACTTACCCTGGTTTGTCTCCTCTTTCAGCATCAGGGCTTGCAGTGGTGTAAGTGGCACTTCCTCTTACTCTACCACGACTGCTGAAAACATTTCAAATGGATTATTTCTTGCAAAAAGATTGTCAGGAGGCTACTAACTTCTACCCCCATCAGGTACCTAATCATATATAATATTTTCATAGAAATGGGTACTTGAAGAAAAGACAACCGTTCTGACATACCTAACTTTTTTCGTATAATCTGGGAAATCGAATAGAATACGCAGTTTCAAAGTAAAGATGGCAAACTGATACAAATACTATAGGAAACAAGCAAAAAAAAAATGCTTTTATTACGTAAACTCTCAAAATTTTTGATCGAATATGCAATTGTCATTGTCATCCAAAATTTTCAAGTCAATTGGTTCAGTAAAGTGGTTCAAATTTGACTTATAGGTACATAAAAACAGAGATCTCGAGAAATAACTTACAGACGAAATTTACAAACGGTTCAATTATTGAATTAAAAAAAAGCTATACTTACAGAAGTTTAAGTACAGTTTGCCAAGGACCTACTGATATTTGCTTGCTTCTTAGAATAATTAATAACGTTTGTCATTAAATGTGCAAATAATATTGCATGCTGTCTTACGTTACGTAGCGGTTTTTTTTATTGCACACATGGAGAAAAAGAAAATTTTTAGAAAGAAAATATTTCTCCAGTTTTTACTATAAAACTAATGTTAGCAGAGTGAGCACACCCATATAATGCTGGGGATGGGAAAGGTTTCCAAAGCTTACTTAATTTTGTTTGCACAAATGAACTGTAGTTTATTCTGTTTTAAACTCCAATCAAATTAAGGTGTTTTTAAAAGAAAATGATAAGGTAGAGAAAGAGAAGATAATGAAAATGTAGGTTTGTGTAGGTCGTATATCTATCACTATATTTTATTTTAGACCTTATGATTACATATCTTTACTTAATTTTGTTTGCACAAATGAACTGTAGTTTATTCTGTTTTAAACTCCAATCAAATTAAGGTGTTTTTAAAAGAAAATGATAAGTAGAGAAAGAGAAGATAATGAAAATGTAGGTGTTGTGTAGGTCGTATATCTATCACTATATTTTATTTTAGACCTTATGACTACATATCTTTTTTTTTCGGTAAAAACATGAAAAGATTATTCCAATAAATTGTAAATAGTTCTCTACTTTATATTTCATCTTCTAATTATTCCACTGTCTTCCTGGTGATAGGTACTTCTTTTCTTTTACTGCTAACATGAGCTTTATGATGCTATAAAATGTCTTACGGTGGTTTATTTGCATGAATGGATTGAATGTGATCAATTTGGGCTACAATGCTACAAATGGTGTAATGGGTGTTGGATATCAAGCAAGCACTAAATCGCTACCTGTAGGTGTCCCAGGGTTTATTTATTTTATTATTATTATTATTATTTTTTTCTTCAAAAAGATTCTGCTTTAGGGAAATCCTGGGACTAGTGAGTTAATTTTTCTCTACAAAATTTCATCCCATGACAAAAGTTGTTAGCTATACTATACAGGGTATTCAAATTAAAAATGCCCAATAGGAGTGTACATGAAAGTCGTGTGATGTTCACACCAGATTGATTTTTAAGTACTTCGCGTCGCGTAGAAGAGAGAGATGAAAGTTCCAACTGTAGAAAGATTCCTTGACCAAAGTAGACTTTTTTACAATCATGAGTTTATTAATGACAAATTTAATATGTACTCCGAAACGTTTATAATAGGTAAGGTTACATTTTCTTTGTGGCTATTATTAAAGTTAACACCCTGAATGTACTTGGAAGAAAAGACAACACCTTGATACAATTGCAATACCATTTAAACAAAATTTTTAACACAAGATGTGATTTTCATAAACCACTTTAGTTTTAAAATTATTACAAGGAGGTATGTTTATATCCAGCACCCATTGCACCATTTATAGCCCAAATTGAACACATTCAATCCATTCATGCAAATGATTAAACCACCGTAAGACATTTTATTTATCTTGCTGGAATTGTCTTTCACTTTCTACTTGTTGTTTAAAAGGTTTATCTTGTTGGAACAATTGCACAACGGGTAATGTGTTTTCGCGTTGCAAAGAAGATTCAAAATTTTTGAATACGTTCTTGTCGTTTGTATTTGGCGTATCATAGTTGAAGGAAAATGGTTTGAGAACAGGTCGTGTTTCTGGGATTGTGAACCGATTAGATCTCTGTTCTGCTGGCTGTGGTGTTTGCTCAAAGGAAAAAGAAAGGCGGGGAGGGGAAGAATTGTTGGGGTTTATAGAGTCTGCGCTATAAGTACTGGTAGCACTGAAATTCATACAATGCATGAAATATAAAATTATTTACAACATTCTTTACAGCAACCCATCACATGTTTATCTAAATAAACTAAAAAGAACTGCACTTTCCCCAAAATTCAGTTTGAAATTATTAACTAAAGCTAAAGTAGGTAGGTATGTCTCATTTTTATTTTAATCCCTCATCCATGTACTTTACCCAGATACTGACTGCAAATTAAGTACTGCTCCAATTTCTATAATCACCCAATTACAAATTCCACCGTTACGCAGAGCTATAAAGCTTCTATTTGACTTGAAAAATGAAATATTAATGTTTGAAATATGTAGACATCCACCATGGGTTTTTAAATATCTATCAATGTAAACACAGTGGTAAAGATATGACCTACTTCGATGTTAACTCTACTCGTGACTTGTGGAAGCGAAAAAGCAGTCTACAATGTACTTACTAAAATTTTCTAACTATTCTACCAGAAAAATGTATTGCATGTCTACTACATAAATTTAAAATTTTGATTCTCCATTCTGGTTCCTTCAGTTATCATTGTCATAGATTAATTCAACTGTAATTGACTTGAAAATTTTGGATGACAATGACAATTGCATATTCGATCAAAAATTTTGAGAGTTTACGTAATAAAAGCATTTTTTTTTTTGCTTGTTTCCTATAGTATTTGTATCAGTTTGCCATCTTTACTTTGAAACTTTGCGTATTCTATTCGATTTCCCAGATTATACGAAAAAAGTTTGGTATGTCAGAACGGTTGTCTTTTCTTCAAGTACCCATTTCTATGAAAGTATGCAATTATTTAAATCTACTATGACCCTCTCCATCTCCCACCGTCTACCTATTTTTAGGAAACGGTACCTGGATATGATAGGGGTAGTTTGATTAGCACTGGGCGTTGGTCTCACTCTGCAGAAAATAAAATGGGAAAAATTAAAAATAAATAATTACAAAGGAGAGAGTAGAAACAAGGGAAAAGGTAAAGTAAAAAAGAAGGAACACTGGACTGCGACCAGCCAGATGATAAATCAATTGAATTATGTACAGAAAGTCAATCTTGTATGTATACGTACACAAATATTTACTATTGCTAGTATTTAGCACACAACTATAATACAAAGGTACGTACAGAATAGAATGAATAGTTGATCTTTTTACAACAATTTTTTACGCATGTTTAAAAAAAGAAGCATTTATACAGACAAAAGTAACAAAAAGCTGACATAGATCAAAAGCTTTTGATAAAAGCTAATTTATGTATAGTATTTAGCACACAACTATAATACAAAGGTACGTACAGAATAGAATGAATAGTTGATCTTTTTACAACAATTTTTTACGCATGTTTGAAAAAAGAAGCATTTATACAGACAAAAGAAAGTAACAAAAAGCTGACATAGATCAAAAGCTTTTGATAAAAGCTAATTTATGTAAAAAAAAGAAAGAAAATAAAAACGGAATATTATACCTATCATTTTAGTTTTATACACAAATGTTCAGTTTTGTAAAGTAAAAAGTCGAGGACAACTAATTGTTCTGAGCTTTGGTACGTCACGTCGATATTACCTAGGTTTAACTGCAGTCATGTATCAGGTACTGTCGTGAATAGAAACAAGGGAAAAGGTAAAGTAAAAAAGAAGGAACACTGGACTGCGACCAGCCAGATGATAAATCAATTGAATTATGTACAGAAAATCCATCTTGTATGTATACGTACACAAATATTTGCTTTTGCTAGTATTTAACACACAACTATAATACAAAGGTACGTACAGAATAGAATGAATAGTTGATCTTTTTACAACAATTTTTACGCATGTTTGAAAAAAGAAGCATTTATACAGACAAAAGAAAGTAACAAAAAGCTGACATGGATTAAAAGCTTTTGATAAAAGCTAATTTATGTGAAAAAGAAAGAAAGAATATAAAAACGGAATATTATACCTATCATTTTAGTTTTATACACAAGTGTTCAATTTTGTAAAGTAAAAAGTCGAGGACAACTAATTGTTCTGAGCTTTGGTACGTCACGTCGATATTACCTAGGTTTAACTGCAGTCATGTATCAGTAGGTACTGTCGTGAATTAGTCAATCATATCGTCAAGTTGTCGAAGTGTCCAAAGGTGATACTAAGTAGTCTTGAAAAATTAGTAGGTTAGGTAAGTAAGTACGTTCAATCATTCATCAGGACAAGTAAGGGTGTAGCTCAAGACAGATTTGTCAAGTAAGTCGAGGTCAAATTATAATCAAACCGCTAATCATTGGATTATTGAAAACAGAATATAAATGTACATTGCTTGGTCAAATTATAATCAAACCGCTAATCATTGGATTATTAAAAACAGAATATAAATGTACATTGCTAGCTAGGTATTCAAAAGATTTACGTACTTATGTCTTGACTCTAGCTATTATTAAAATGACTAATGTTTGCGTACATATGTGTGTTGTAAAATGGTTACCTTATCGACTGCAAATATGGGTGTCTCATTTTTCTGTAAATCTAATAAGTACTTGCCTTGAAGAGATTATTATTCAAAGTAGTATTTTGATTTTAGCACATGGGTTCAAACACGGACAATAACAAATTAGGTAAAACTCTAATTGATGAGACACAGAAGAAAGGTTTTGTGTCATAATGATTATGAGCCCGAATGTTTAATATGCATTGAGCATCTCAGATCCATTGCTGCTAGCCAAAAAATACTTTATAATGATGTGTTGGGTGAACATGAATATCATATGATCAACACTCAGAGGCTTTGTCTTGGAGCTTATACGTGCATTATAAAAGTGACCAACAGTATAATTTTGTACTGAGATATACGAGGGAACACATCCAACATCAAAAATGTTTTCAGTGTTCTTATAGTCTTATACACTGATTTAATGTGTTTTGCAAAAAAGTGTTGGAATGAATTGATGAAGCGCTATTATTAAAATGACTAATGTTTGCGTACATATGTGTGTTGTAAAATGGTTACCTTATCGACTGCAAATATGGGTGTCTCATTCAATCATTTTCCATAGAGATATCTTCAGTCACTCCATATTCTATGTTTTTCCAGTTATGTAGATCTTTAGTCGCATTGGTTCATTGTGGATATAGTTTTGGGTACGCTGTGTCTCAACAGTTTTTTGTGCCTTCGATAGTCTCAGGTTTAGACTGTTAAGAGTTGGTTTCAAGTCAGGGTCAGTCTTTGTTGGAAGCATTTTCAAGCAAATAACATTGAAAACATTAATAAGTACAAATAATATCGTACCTTACGAGCGGTTTTTCATTGCACTCAGACCCTACACATTTCTCATCATCTGCCCGTGGGGGAGCTTGAGTTCTCACAGGTTCTGGCTTGGCTCTAACTGTAGTGGTTGTAGGTTGTTTGGTGGGAGGAGGAGAGGAAGAAGGTGGAGGTGGTGGTAGTGTTGGTGGGTTTGGTTTACTAACAGGCGCTTCTTCTTCGTACTCTTCAAAATCATCATAATAATATTCATCAGAGTCATCAGATGTGACGTTGTTGTAGCTCACGCTGTCTACAAAATTGTCTTTTATAACTTCAGCTGGTTTCGATCCTCTGAATCTTGTGGACTCAACAGGGAATCTCATCGTAGTGGGATCTACAAATCTGTTTGCTTCTGGTGTTCTACTCAAACTGTTTCTTTGTAAATTTTGTTCGAGAACGCGGGCACGGTCTGCCGTAACTTTGACTTGATTGGCTCTTATCTGTTGCTCTTTGAAATCTCGGCTTGAAGTTGGGACAGGTGTTGTTGATCTGATTTGTTGTCTATAGGTTGAAGATTTGATTTCATTGTTGTTAATGTTTGTGATTTGCTTGATGTAATTGTATGGCGTGTACGGAGTTGTGTTTGGTCTGGGCGTACTTGGTATTGTAGATTTCACTTGGGAGAGTGTTGAAAATTTATTGTTGGAAATTGATTCTCTGTTCACATCTTCTGAAGTTATTTGTTTGTTAGCAACATTGAACTTCCATGGTTTGACATCACTATTTTGTTTGATTGGTAACTGGATTGTTGGTTTGATGAATTGATTAGGAGCCTGTCTATAATTGCTAAAATATTACAAAATCTGAACTGAGAGCTAAAGGTAAATGTACAAACGTGAACTAGTACGCCTTGAATGAAATATTCCTCTCGGTAGGGTACATATGTGTGTTGTAAAATGGTTACCTTATCGACTGCAAATATGGGTGTCTCATTTTTCTGTAAATCTAATAAGTACTTGCCTTGTAGAGATTATTATTCAAAGTAGTATTTGATTTTAGCACATGGGTTCAAACACGGACAATAACAAAGTAGGTAAAACTCAAATTGATGAGACACAGAAGAAAGGTTTTGTGTCATAATGATTATGAGCCCGAATGTTTAATATGCATTGAGCATCTGAGATCCATTGGTGCTAGCCAAAAAATACTTTATAATGATGTGTTGGGTGAACATGAATATCATATGATCAACACTCAGAGGCTTCGTCTTGGAGCTTATACGTGTATTATAAAAGTGACCAACAATATAATTTTGTACTGAGATATACGAGGGAACACATCCAACATCAAAAATGTTTTCAGTGTTCTTATAGTCTTATAAGATACACTGATTTAATGTGTTTTGCAAAAAAATGTTGGAATGAATTGATGAAGTGCACTTATAAGTAGGTACTTTCTTCGTTCTTCAGGCATTTATTGCGCCTAGTAATACTATCAAAACATAAAGGATGTACTTGCAAAGTATTGAGGTCATCAACTAATTATATCTGCTAAAATATTATAGATATTGATGGAGGTGTTGGTCGAGTGAAACTATTGACTGATGCAGTTTGTTTGCTATCAACAAAGTTTATTGAGTTTGCTGGTGTCGTAAGTCTTGTGTATACGTTTGTTGATGGAAGAGATTGTCTATAGATATTGATGGAGGTGTTGGTCGAGTGAAACTATTGACTGATGCAGTTTGTTTGCTATCAACAAAGTTTATTGAGTTTGCTGGTGTTGTAAGTCTTGTGTATACGTTTGTTGATGGAAGAGATTGTCTGTAGTTCTCTTCAGGTTTGTTTGTTTGTCTTACTATAACAACTTCCTCTGTTGAGATTTCAAATGGATTTTTTGGGGTTGACCCCGGTTTTGGTGATTCACTCGAGTATAAGTAATATTCTCCTTTCTTGTCACTTTCCACTAAGTAAGCCGCTGCTGGTCTAACCCCTCTATTCAACGTGCTGGGAGTAGTAGGTTTCCATTCGGCATTATTGTAGACAAAATCACTTGGTTTAATATTGAATGTACTAAACTGAGGAGTAGAAGATTCTTGTTTCGAATCTTGTGGACCTCGGAGTGCAGTTCCAACCAGAGCAGAGTTTAGCCTTTGCTTGATAGTTTCATTGAAATTTCTAGGGTATTCTTGTGATAATTGGGGAACTTTGGTTACATATTCTGTTTTAGAAGGTTGATAAAAGGTATCATCACGTGAAGAGAAGGGTCGTGGTTTCTGTGTGGGAACAACAGGATTAAACCTTCTGATATCATTACTTGGATTTGCTCTTGGCGTAGTAGAAGTCTCGTCTACAACTATTCTAAAGTTACCATTTTGTGTGAAATCTTTGTATCCTGCGAGACTGGCATCATTTTGACCTCTGACCTGACCTATCCTCTTTGGGTCTCTTTGTTCAACACGATTATCATTCTTCTGGGCTTCGTTTTCAAAATTATTTCTGTTAGAGTTACTGTCAGACTTGATGAAATATTTTCTTTCATTGTTGTCTGTCTGTTGACCAAGAGGCTTACTGATTCTATCTTGTTGTTGGTTTTCAAAATTATTTCTGTTAGAGTTACTGTCAGACTTGATGAAATATTTTCTTTCATTGTTGTCTGTCTGTTGACCAAGAGGCTTAATGATTCTATCTTGTTGTTGCCTTTCGTTTTGTACTGGTTGTCTCTGTAGTGTATTTTGTGGGTATTGCCTTTCATTTTGTATAGGTTGTCTTTGAGGTGTACCTTGTTGGTATTGCCTTTCGTTTTGTACTGGTTGTCTCTGTGGTGTATTTTGTGGGTATTGCCTTTCATTTTGTATAGGTTGTCTTTGTGGTGTACCTTGTTGTTGTGATTGCCTTTCATTTTCTACTTGTTGTCTCGAAGCTGTATTCTGTTGAAATTGTCTATCATTTTCTATTGATTGTCTTTGTGGTGCATTTTGTTGATATTTCTTTTCATTTTCTATGGGTTGTCTCAGAGGGGTACCTTGTTGATATTGCCTGCCATTGTCTATTTGTTGTCTCGAAGGAGTATTTTGTTGAAATGGTCTTTCATTTTCTACTTGTTGCCTCTGTGGTGTATTTTGTTGATATTGCCGTCCATTTTCTATTTGTTGCCTCCAGAGGGGTACCTTGTTGATATTGCCTGCCATTGTCTATTTGTTGTCTCGAAGGAGTATTTTGTTGAAATGGTCTTTCATTTTCTACTGGTTGCCTCTGTGGTGTATTTTGTTGATATTGCCGTCCATTTTCTATTGGTTGCCTTTGAGCTTTATCTTGTTGGTATTGTCTCTCACTTTCTGCTTGTAGCCTCAAGAAGGTCTTATCTTGCTGAAATTGTCTTTCACTTTCTACTTGTTGTTTAAAAGGTTTATCTTGTTGGAACAATTGCACAACGGGTAATGTGTTTTCTCGTTGCAAAGAAGATTCAAAATTTTTGAATACGTTCTTGTCGTTTGTATTTGGCGTATCATAGTTGAAGGAAAATGGTTTGAGAACAGGCCGTGTTTCTGGTATTGTGAATCGGTTAGATCTCTGTTCTGCTGGCTGTGGTGTTTGCTCAAAGGAAAAAGAAAGGCGGGGAGGGGAAGAATTGTTGGGGTTTATAGAGTCTGCGCTATAAGTACTGGTAGCACTGAAATTCATACAATGCATGAAATATAAAATTATTTACAACATTCTTTACAGCAACCCATTACATGTTTATCTAAATAAACTAAAAAGAACTGCACTTTCCCCAAAATTCAGTTTGAAATTATTAACTAAAGCTAAAGTAGGTAGGTATGTCTCATTTTTATTTTAATCCCTCATCCATGTACTTTACCCAGATACTGACTGCAAATTAAGTACTGCTCCAATTTCTATAATCACCCAATTACAAATTCCACCGTTACGCAGAGCTATAAAGCTTCTATTTGACTTGAAAAATGAAATATTAATGTTTGAAATATGTAGACATCCACCATGGGTTTTTAAATATCTATCAATGTAAACACAGTGGTAAAGATATGACCTACTTCGATGTTAACTCTACTCGTGACTTGTGGAAGCGAAAAAGCAGTCTACAATGTACTTACTAAAATTTTCTAACTATTCTACCAGAAAAATGTATTGCATGTCTACTACATAAATTTAAAATTTTGCTTCTCCATTGTGGTTTCTTCAGTTATCATTGTCATAGATTAATTCAACTGTTATATGAAACACGTATACTATTCGTGTTTTATAACTTGAATTAACTCAAATCATGGACTAAAACAGAAAAGATCATACAATAGCTAACTTGTGAGAAATAGATCGTTGATTGGTTATTATGCAAATATTGTTTTTCAAGTCCCCAATTCAATCCGGTTAATATTGAAGGTAAAAAGTTCAAAGTCTACCTAATATGGAATAGAGGTTTTATTAGAAGAGTTGAGAGGAGAAGTAAAATAAGTGACCATGCTCAGTATGCTAGGCTACTTACTTGACAACGGGTGACTTGGTTGGCTGCTCATATCGGTTGTCTTGTTCTGGACTCTGGAAAATACGGGATAATACAAGGTTAAGTTCATCAAGGTTTCAGGAGACTAATGGTATTGTAATTTGTAATAGCTCTATGAATATTTCTGAAAGGATCGAAAATCTAGGGTAGAGGCATATTGTATGTTTGCTCTTTTTGTTTAGCTATCAAAGATTATCTACCACCTAGAGATTTTCTATAGCATTTGTCTGAAGACATTCCGTTTCCCAAGACTTTCCCGGGTCCATTTCTTCTGCGAGAACTGTTCTCCGAAACTATGCCTGTGGGATGGGAAATATAAGTTGGGTGAGTGGTTTTCCATGAATTAGGTACCTACAATCCTACATCTACTAGGTAGGTACTTATTACCCTATTTTAAGGGTTTTTTTAAGGCTACAGACAGCGGGTGTAACGAAGGTGACGTAATCGCGGTTGAGAAGTTGAGTACCTCTCACACAATGCATTGTGTTTTACTTTTATTTACCACTCTTCTGTCGATCTTGTTACTTTTTGAACCGTGACGGGTACCTAGATTTTTGTTTGTTTGAAGCAGACCTAGAAGCAGAACCAAACAAAGTCATTGTTTGGACCTTTGAACTAGGTATGACACTATGTTGTAGGTCTTTCATTACTTACCTGGAAGGAGGGAATTTGTAGATATCAATGGCTTCCGATGCTGCAGCCTTTGCTACAATGGATTGAGATGGTTTCAATGTGGGTCTTGATCTGGATCTGAAAGAGAAAAACGGAATTTATATTACTTTTTGGGTTCCATTTTAAGCCAAGTTCTGTCAATCTTTTCCTTTTCTCTATTCATCTTGTTACCTAATTTATACCAAAGTTCCCTTTATCACATTTATTACATTTATCACCTACTAGGTATTTGTACATGTTTACATACTGACATTACTGACTCTATTCTTTCAAAGTAAATATGTAATACTTGTGTATAATGTACCTACCTACTTAGGTAAAGAGTTACCTAGTTTCTATCACCAGCCTAAAATTTCCTTTGCCCTAAAGTTCAAACAAAATCTTATGGGTGGGTACTCAGTACCATGCATTATTGATAATTATACTTACCCTGGTTTGTCTCCTCTTTCAGCATCAGGGCTTGCAGTGGTGTAAGTGGCACTTCCTCTTACTCTACCACGACTGCTGAAAACATTTCAAATGGATTATTTCTTGCAGGAAGATTGATTGTCAGGAGGCTACTAACTTCTACCCCCATCAGGTACCTAATCATATGTACATAATATTCAGGTAAGTAGTAACACCTTATGTAACGTCTGTTCCAAATAAGTAAAGTGCTGAAAAAGCACATAAGCTTTCAATTGATTGCCTATGAGGATCATTGTGGGCTATAATATTCAGGTAGGTAGTAACACCTTATGTAATGCCTGTTCCAAATAAGTAAAGTGCTGAAAAAGCACATGAGCTTTCAATTGATTGCCTATGAGGATCATTGTGGGTTTGAATCCCAACTGTGGCATGGAATTTTCTCCATAATAATTTAGAAATTTAACCATGATAGTAGGGCTTAGATCTTGGACAAAATACTCAATTGGGTAGATAAGAAAGCACAGATGTTGAATTTGGATTGTGGGTTTGAATCCCAACTGTGGCATGGAATTTTCTCCATAATAATTTAGAAATTTAACCATGATAGTAGAGCTTAGATCTTGGACAAAATACTCAATTGGGTAGATAAGAAAGCACAGATGTTGAATTTGGGGGGATACATATCAGTTTTTGGGCCCCTCACCTACTTACTTACATGTAGTGTTCCAACTCAGATTACTTACATTTTTTTACTATTATTTCCATTGTACTTACATACTTACCCTTATAGTTACCACCACCCATAAAATCTATGGATAAGTTAGAAAAATATTAGTTAAATACTTACTAAACTTAATAAACACAACAGCAAAGCAAGCACTAAATCGCTACCTGTAGGTGTCCCAGGGTTTATTTATTTTATTATTATTATTTTTTTTTTCAAAAAAATTCTGCTTTAGGGAAATCCTGGGACTAGAGAGTTAATTTTTCCCTACAAAATTTCATCCCATAACAAAAGTTGTTAGCTATACTATACAGGGTATTCAAATTAAAAATGCCCAATAGGAATGTACATGAAAGTCGTGTGATGTTCACACCAGATTGATTTTTAAGTACTTCGCGTCGCGCAGAAGAGAGAGATGAAAGTTCCAACTGTAGAAAGATTCCTTGACCAAAGTAGACTTTTTATTAATGACAAATTTAATAATTGTGTACTCCAGGGTGTTCAAATTAAAAATGCCCAATAGGAATGTACATGAAAGTCGTGTGATGTTCACACCAGATTGATTTTTAAGTACTTCGCGTCGTGCAGAAGAGAGAGATGAAAGTTCTAACTGTAGAAAGATTCCTTGCCCAAAGTAGACATTTTATTAATGACAAATTTAATAATTGTGTACTCCGAAACGTTTATAATAGGTATGGTTGAGTACATTTTCTTTGTGGCTATTTAAAGTTAACACCCTGAATGTACTTGGAAGAAAAGACAACACCTTGATACAATTGCAATACTGGTTGAGTACATTTTCTTTGTGGCTATTTAAAGTTAACACCCTGAATGTACTTGGAAGAAAAGACAACACCTTGATACAATTGCAATAACATTTAAACAAAATTTTCAACACAATACTTGAAAAAGGCGATGAAACACCCGGAAGAAAAAAGTTACCTGTTGGTTGTGAAGTGTCGCTCAAAGTTCTTGAGAAGCATCTTGTAGACGCCATCAGCATCAGGTGGATTACTACATGCGTCTCCCATGGAGCATCGGCCTCCGTTCAGATCTTGCCACATCACCATAGGTACTTCCCATACTCCTGCGAATTCAACGAGGAAACGGGTTAAATGGCGTTCCGTCTTCTCAGAGTGGACTATAGATGACCACTCATGTTCAGACCGTCTGAGTGGAGTCTGCGCTATAAGTACTGGTAGCACTGAAATTCATACAATGCATGAAATATAAAATTATTTACAACATTCTTTACAGCAACCCATTACATGTTTATCTAAATAAACTAAAAAGAACTGCACTTTCCCCAAAATTGAGTTTGAAATTATTAACTAAAGCTAAAGTAGGTAGGTATGTCTCATCCCTCATCCATGTACTTTACCCAGATACTGACTGCAAATTAAGTACTGCTCCAATTTCTATAATCACCCAGTTACAAATTCCACCGTTACGCAGAACTATAAAGCTTCTATTTGACTTGAAAAAGGTAATATTAATGTTTGAAATATGTAGAGTGGTAAAGATAAAAGATATAACCTACTTCGATGTTAACTCTACTCGTGACTCGTGGAAGCGAAAAAGCAGTCTACAATATACTTACTAAAATTTTCTAACTATACTACCAGAAAAATGTATTGCATGTCTACTACATAAATTTAAAATTTTGCTTCTCCATTGTGGTTTCTTCAGTTATCATTGTCATAGATTAATTCAACTGTTATATGAAACACGTATACTATTCGTGTTTTATAACTTGAATTAACTCAAATCATGGACTAAAACAGAAAAGATCATACAATAGCTAACTTGTGAGAAATAGATCGTTGATTGGTTATTATGCAAATATTGTTTTTCAAGTCCCCAATTCAATCCGGTTAATATGGAAGGTAAAAAGTTCAAAGTCTACCTAATATGGAATAGAGGTTTTATTAGAAGAGTTGAGAGGAGAAGTAAAATAAGTGACCATGCTCAGTATGCTAGGCTACTTACTTGACAACGGGTGACTTGGTTGGCTGCTCATATCGGTTGTCTTGTTCTGGACTCTGGAAAATACGGGATAATATACAAGGTTAAGTTCATCAAGGTTTCAGGAGACTAATGGTATTGTAATTTGTAATAGCTAGCTCTATGACTATTTCTGAAAGGATCGAAAATCTAGGGTAGAGGCATATTGTATGTTTGCTCTTTTTGTTTTAGCTATCAAAGATTATCTATCACCTAGAGATTTTCTATAGCATTTGTCTGAAGACTTGGCTGCTCATATCGGTTGTCTTGTTCTGGACTCTGGAAAATACGGGATAATATACAAGGTTAAGTTCATCAAGGTTTCAGGAGACTTATGGTATTGTAATTTGTAATAGCTCTATGACTGTTTCTGAAAGGATCGAAAATCTAGGGTAGAGGCATACTGTATGTTTGCTCTTTTTGTTTTAGCTATCAAAGATTATCTATCACCTAGAGATTTCTATAGCATTTGTCTCAAGATATTCCGTTTCCCAAGATCAAGACATTCAAAACCATTCCCTTTCCCAAAATTCTACCTGCAAGTGATACTGTTCATTATAATCCTGAGCTGCGGCATTATACACATTGTTCTGTTGTTGCTGCTGCTTTTGTTGTTCTCGTTGCTGAGATATTTGTGCATTTCCTTGATCACGGATCTTCCCTCTATTTTGATTCTGGAACTGCTGAGCATAATCTGAAAATGGATTTTTCAAACTATGAGTTAAGAAGAAACAAAATAATAATGATGATCTTCTGGAAGCTCTAATGTACAAAGTTCAATTTTTTGTTCATTTATTAGTTTGTTGAGGATATTATTTTTTATTATTAATATTTCTAATTTTAACATAGAGAGGATATTATTAATTTGTTTCAAAAGGTTGTACTCTTACGAAGCTCTAATGTACAAAGTTCAATTTTTTGTTCATTTATTAGTTTGTTGAGGACATTATTAATTTGTTTCAAAAGGTTGTACTCTTACGAACAGTAATAAATTAAAATTGAACTTGTAATATATTATTTTCAGGTAACCTGTAACCATATACATTAAGCTCTAATGTACAAAGTTCAATTTTTTGTTCATTTATTAGTTTGTTGAGGACATTATTAATTTGTTTCAAAAGGTTGTACTCTTACAAACAGTAATGAATTAAAATTGAACTTGTAATATATTATTTTCAGGTAACCTGTAACCATATACAAGGTCTAAAAAGAATCACCTTATAAAACTACCCACCCACCCCTCGTCCCTCTCAACTTACCATCTTCCCTGTAGAAGTCATCATCGTCATACAAGTTGTAATAAGAAGTGTCAAATTGTTGCTGTGGTCTTTGCTGTTGTGGTTTCTGTGGCTGTTGTTGCTGACTAAATTGATTTATGGCACTCGAATAATTATATGAAGGAGCTGGTGAAGCTGATTGCTGCAGGTACACTTGTTGAGGTCCTTGCTGAGGGGCAACACTCGTCCTAAAATGCAGAAGAGAGGATTTCGCATTCAGGAAAAAATTGAACAGAAATAAACTGCAGCGATTGCTGCAGGTACACTTGTTGAGGTCCTTGCTGAGGGGCAACACTCGTCCTAAAATGCAGAAGAGAGGATTTCGCATTCAGGAAAAAATTGAACAGAAATAAACTGCAGTTTTTACAGCGTAGGTAGTTATCAGGACAAGTAAGGGTGTAGCTCAAGACAGATTTGTCAAGTAAGTCGAGGTCAAATTGTTTGTCAAGTGATGAGTTAGTGGAGAAGTTTCTGTAAATGAAGGAATGGTTATAAAAGTATCATTAGTCATTTCAAAACATACACTATGATTTCAAAACATCATTGTAGATGTATTTGTCAAGTGATGAGTTAGTGGAGAAGTTTCTGTAAATGAAGGAATGGTTATAAAAGTATCATTAGTCATTTCAAAACATACACTATATATTCATTGTAGATGTGTACGAGTAAGTAAGCAAAATTTCGTAATTAGTTAGGTCCCTTCTAACTTCAAAATACCTTACCTAGATTTTTACAATGGTAGGTTTATTGATTCCTTTTAATTTCAATGATCACAACTGTGCCTTTGCTGGCATATTATGTTCAATTGCAAACTGTTATGCCACCCATTAATAATAGTAATTATAAAATGAAAAAATCAAGCACTAGGCATTAGAAAACTTTATACCACTCGATAAACATTAGCATAAATCATGTTGGGTTCAAATATTAAAGACAGGATATTTCTAAACATTAAAGTTTTACCGTATGGTATTTATCAAAATAGTTAATAAATTCTGTATTGAAAATAATTACTGGTACCTGTCATCGAGGTACTTCTTCAATTCAGTATACTTGGATCAAAATAAGCACAAGTAATAATATACTCCTACACTACCACACATACACCAATAGTTCTTAGTCTATCGTAATTCGTACAGCAATAGTACTTGGTCTATGGTAAAATACCTGAGTTGAGTTTGTCGCTTGGTTCGACTTCGCGTCTGGTCGATTGAAAATAAGCACAAGTAATAATATACTCCTACACTACCACACATACACCAATAGTTCTTAGTCTATCGTACAGCAATAGTACTTGGTCTTTGGTAAAATACCTGAGTTGAGTTTGTCGCTTGGTTCGACTTCGCGTCTGGTCGATTAATACGTTACACAATAAACCAAATTGGTACAAATAACATAAATTATATGAAAATATTCTAAACCCACATCTATCCTCAATTAGGATTCTCTTTATGGATATTCTATTATCCCACCTCCACTTAAAGATTTTGAAATTTGTGGAAACTTTATAATTCTAATGAACTTCTCTAATTCACACCAATCAATGAATGGTTTGCACTTTTCGGGGTTTGGGTATCGTCTCTATGTTCCCATAAGTGAATCTTTTTGAAATTTATTTCAATTAGGGGATTTTCCCCTTTCTTTCAACAATATCGATCTGTCCAGAAGAGGACAGCACGGAAATATTATGGATCTTTGTAAGAAGGGGTTAGAAGTCACTACAGCTACACTTCGTTTACTTGCAAATAAATAATTTTGTATATATAAAAAAAAATCCCTAATTTTGAGATTAATATTTTAGCTAAATAGCTAATTATTTGATATTGTTAAAAAAATTAACTAAGGTTAAACTCATTTGATGAAATATTACAGCACACTATTTAAAGGGTTAGAAAGTTACTTTGAAAAAAGCTCAGTAAGAAAATAAAAAATTAAAGGCACGTCAAGTTAAAGGAAAAGTGAATTAGAAAACCATTATGCACGTCTAGTAAAAAGCGAAGAAAAAATTCTAGTAAAAGTTATAATGTCTGATAATGTTCACTACACTAGCAACTAACCTGTACTGGAATGGAACATGTTGCTTGACTCCAGGTGATGTCTGAAAGAGTAGAACCAAAGCCAATTAATAAAATACATGAGGATGCGTTGCGACATTCAAATCATTATAAAACCTAAAGAAGAGTACAATATTGTTATCTATTCTAATAGTGTTGTACGAATCTTAAACTGCATCGGTGTAGGATGTCTGAAAGAGTAGAACCAAAGCCAATTAATAAAATACATGAGGATGCGTTGCGACATTCAAATCATTATAAAACCTAAAGAAGAATACAATATTGTTACCTATTCTAATAGTGTTGTACGAATCTTAAACTGCATCGGTGTAGATACATAAGTGAGACATCTTTCTTGAAAAGATTGAACTAGGCCATCCAAAGGGGCAACAGCCTGAGCATCAGGAGTAGACTCCCTTGGTCTCAACAATATTAACGAATATTAAGCTTGAAATTAAGGTGATAACTTAACTCCTTACAACAAGTGAGACAT
Source organism: Diaphorina citri (assembly GCF_000475195.1). Taxonomy (NCBI): domain Eukaryota; kingdom Metazoa; phylum Arthropoda; class Insecta; order Hemiptera; family Psyllidae; genus Diaphorina; species Diaphorina citri. Next base: position 141,280 of record NW_007377891.1, on the reverse strand, counting down.
CTTTCTTGAAAAGATTGAACTAGGCCATCCAAAGGGGCAACAGCCTGAGCATCAGGAGTAGACTCCCTTGGTCTCAAGAATATTAACGAATATTAAGCTTGAAATTAAGGTGATAACTTAACTCCTTACATAAAACTATCACCTTTGACGATTCTAACAAATCACCTACCACGAGGTCCTAGAGTAAAAGCAAAGAAACAAATGGAGCTATCACCTACAAATGTGTGTTATAATGAACAATTGAACATATTCTTTTACACGGGCAATTATGAAATTAGTTCTGCAATTAGGAATCATACAACACCTTGTACCTCTTTGCTGGCCTGAGTGATGTTAGAGAAGCAGTCAAACATAACGCCAGTCAAACATAACGCCAGTCAAACATAACGCCAATCAAAGGGACACATTTAGTAGCCCTAAACAAGGAATTCCTTCATAGGTTATTGGAGCTGTTTGAACATATTCTTTTACACGGGCAATTATTAAATTAGTTCTGCAATTAGGAATCATACAACACCTTGTACCTCTTTGCTGGCCTGAGGCCTGACCTACTAGATGTTAGAGAAGCAGTCAAACATAACGCCAATCAAAGCGACACATTTAGTAGCCCTAACCCTAAACAAAGAATTCCTTCATAGGTTATTGGAGCTGCTAGAAGAGCTTTTTCTGTATTTTTGTCAAACAAATTTCTCCCTAAAATAACAGTACAAATAAAAATGCTGATGCTCTATAGGTCACAATAGATTTTACCTAAATTTTGCTTGCATATATCATGCAGTAGGTTTAATAGCACATTGTTTTTAAACTTTTTGGGGACTTGTACATTGATCTATTGTGCCAAGGCTTACATAATGGATATAACGCGGTAGAATCATAGTATGTCAAATTAATTATCAGTTTCATCATTAGCAAATTTCACCTAATTAGTACCTACTTATGTATATGACACACGACTTTTAATATTAGTTCAAATGTGGGTCATAATAGCGGATATCCCACGGTCTTCCTTGATTTGAAGTTTCATAATTTCTTTCTTGTTATTAAGGAAGATTCTGAAACTGTGGTGATATTTTTTACTTTCTATTACTACAGTTTAGCGGCTATACTGTAATGAAAGTATTGCAATCGGTCCAAATTTTCAAAATCGGGAAATGGGTGGAAATATCCGTTTTGGGGTCCCCTGATAATGAAAGTATTGCAATCGGTCCAAATTTTCAAAATCGGGAAATGGTTGGAAATATCCGTTTTGGGATCCCCTGATGTCAAAAAAGTGATTTTGAGCCCATGGTCTGTACGTAACGTACGTACGTACGTACGTACGTAACGTA